>NW_024502347.1:2671651-2789064 GCF_017590055.1 Onychostruthus taczanowskii
CGCTGCCCGGAATAGCGCGCTGCCCGGGACAGCGCGCCTGCCGCTGTCGCCGCGGCGCTTCCCGGTCCGGCCCCGTGGGGCGGGAGCGCCGCTGATTCACCTCGGCCGGCTGCCGGCAGGGAGGGAGGGAAGGGAGGTCGGCAGACAGACGGACAGATAGGCAGACAGACAGATAGACAGACAGACCCCGCGGGGCCTGTCCGGGCTCCGGACCCCCCCGGGTCTCAGCGCGGCGCTTGGCGATGCTGGGGCCCGTCGTGCGGCCTCGGTGACCCCCGGGCCGGTGCCCGCCCGGCGGAGAGCCCGGCTCGTTTCGGCGCTCCGTCTGCGGACGCGGGCTCTGCCCCGCGCCGCGGCCTCGCGGGGTGCCGGCGGCTGCCGGGCGGTAGCGGGAAGGGACCTTTCGGCTCTGCGGCTGGGGCGTGATGCAGCCTTAGGAAATGATCACTTATGTTTCGCTCCTTACCCACCGCGTGTTTGTAGTTGGTAACTTAATTCATCCCGTTCTTTGTACCAAGTGATGCGTTTAATGCCCCGGTGACAGCCTTGGTCAGCCTGCAGGAACGTAGTTATGGGAGAACCTTTAACAAGATGTATTTTATTTGCAGTCGTCCTGACTTGTTTTCTCTGGCGGGGGTGGGGAATGGGTTACGTTTGTAGCTGAAGAAACAAATTGATCTACATGTGCTTCACTGTCCATTGGAAGAATGACAGATGACAAAGATGTACTTCGGGATGTGTGGTTTGGGCGAATACCGACCTGTTTCACTCTGTATCAGGATGAGATAACTGAAAGGGAAGCTGACCCCTACTATGTGAGTATGACAAAGGTAGTCACAAAAAATAGTCCAAGGCCGTGGTTATGTTTGTTTCCTTCATTCTCTAAGCATGTACTACTGCATATTGTGAAAAAAACCCACTTCTTTTCTTCTTATTCCTCGTAGCTTCTGAAAGTAAATATATAGCCATGCTGTGTGACTTCATCTTTCTGCACAGCAAATTATGTCACTAGTGAGAGAAATTTATCACAGATAATTTAAGATCATTGAAAAAATTCTTAGAAAGTTAGCGAGTGACTAGGCAAAGGAGGAGGCTGGATGTGCGTTTGTATGTTCTTGGATAATGAACAGTCAAAGGGAGAGAACTTTTATTAACACAGAAATAATTTACTCAGACTTATGAAGTCTTAATATTTAACGTTGGTCACCTATATAATGCAAACTTCTAATGAACACTGACTCTGTGGGTGACTTCTGCTCATTTTCTTTTCTTTAAAGTCCAGCAGCCATGAGAGATCTAGCTCAGAAATAAGAAAAGCAACTATAATGGCTAAAGAGAACACTGCCTGAACAGGATTGCTATCTGATGATAAAAAAGGGATGATGGATGTATTTGAGTTGTAACATGGAAGTGCCTTCTATAATGAAGTATTTATTTATGGTGTTCTCATCAGTTTTCATTCTTTCAGCACCTAATAGGCATGTAATTGAGAAAGAATGTTAGCTGATTCAGTGAAATGCAACTCTGAAATGTAACGAGTATATGTGAGGGAAATCTTGAACTTTTAATTTTTATGGCATTCTAAAATTCTCAAGCCTTATCGTATCCCATTCCACACTGGATAGAACTTTTTCTTCTGTGTTCAATAGCATCTTTGGTTCATCAATTTCTCATTTGCATGTGTTGTTTTGAAACCTAATAAAGTATTGGTGCTTTTTGTTTGGCAATAATGATGCTCATCTTTGCATATTTTAGTTTCATCACTAAATGAATGCTAAAATGCTAAAAGATAAGCACTGCACTTTATATTTATTGACCTATTGCCAAATACATCTAACCTGAAAGTCTGAAACTTTAAATTATACCTATGAGTTAAAATATGTTTGCACACTTTGTGTAAGAGCGACTTGAAAGTTATGGATTTAAGTTTAGAGGCTTACAGGCTTGATCTGTTGAACATTGGCTTGGAAAGCATGAAACCGTGTTATCCTCGTGGTGTGGCCAGCTTTCTCAGTCAAGGAAATGGTTTTCAGGTCATAGAATTTCTTTTATTTACTCCATGTAAAGTGTGCACAAAAATTGTCATTGCTTAATTTTTTCTTTCTGCAAGATGTGATTACTCATGGATGACAGTTCTAAAATTTTAGCTTCTTAATTTTTCAGTTCATGTTGGAGCTGGTAATACAGCTTTGTGTCTTTGGAGGGACCAAGGATTTATAATCGTATAAAGGAGAATAGCAGTCAAGGTTTTAAGTCATGGTATAGTTCTGAAGTTTGAGAGTGTGCTTGCATTAATGTTTTTGTTCAGATCTGGAGTGCATTTCAAATAAGTCTTCATCCTTTCCACTTCCTGTGCCCAGGCTGGTATCACAGAGCAGTCAGCCCATGGGTCAAATCATTTTCATGTGAAGCTGAAGGAGCAGATGGGCTTCAGTTGCTAATGGACATTGGTGTATGGGAGCAATCTTGAGCTAAATCAAAGTAAAATTATGGATAAAGTAGAAAAGTACATGTAGTTAACATTTCCAGCCCTTGACATCAGCTATTCAGCTTTACATGGCCCCTCTTATTTGTAAGTATAACCTCTTTATTCCAGACTGCTTTTCATAAATAGAAGACTGCATGGGAAGGAAATACTGGCATCATTAAGTTGAGAGTGGATAAAGGATTCTGCTCTGAGGAACTAGCTTTATGAAGATGAAGGATGACGTAGTCTTGGGGGGTGAGGGGTTAGAAAAACAGCTCTGAGTCTGTGGGATGGATTTTGGTTTTTGTGCGTGGTGTGACAGGAGAGCCCTGTCTGTCAGATGGGTTAGTGCAACATGAGTTGAAGCATGTGTGTATCACCTTCTGGCACTGCATAGGGGTAGGACAAGCAATTTAAAATTAACTTTCCTGTCTTTTGGAAAGAGTGGTGACACAAAGACTGGGCAGCTCCAGTAAAACATTGTCCTGTGTCTTAATATAGTCATGTAGGGTAGGTTTTCTGCAGTTATGCTAGAAATGGATACATCAATTTTCTTTGGAGTGTTTCATGCAGATGGTTATGTTTTGAGTGACAGTGCATTTAGGAACAGCTTGCTTGAACTACTTTTGTTGCTGATTTATCTGATTTTTCTCTCATCCTAAAATTGTTATGCATCTTATTTTAAAATGATATGCTGTTTGACTCTTGTTGCAAGCAACAAGTAGAAAGAAAAGGATGAAATAAGTATACAGGAAGCAGAGGCTCATTGGCTGAGACTTGTCAGATGTATAAAGAACAAAATTACAGCAGGATACAGTCTTAGAATGATGGTCTGCCCAAGGGACTGGTCTTTAACAGGATGACTCTTTAGCTTGCTTGGTGTCAAAAGCATTATTTTGTTCAGATATCTGTAGGACAGAGCAATGTGAAGCCATTCCACAATAGGATATTTTATTTCGTCTCCCTTGACACTTCAGTGATCAGACCAGTCCAGTTCTTGTTAAATCTGTAACTTTTCTGTTTGTTGCTTTTCATGTAAAAATACTGCATGCTGTGCAACAACACCTGTGGATATGCCTGGAGAGGCACTCTTTACACAAAGTTGTATTGCAAGCATTTACATAGGCATTAGGAGTTCTTATTCATTTTACCTCCTGGTTAATAAGAAAGCATTCCTGGTTATTGTGATTAAATACTGTAGCAATACATAATATTCAAAAGGAAGGTGTTGCGATTTGTGTAGTTTTTGGGGATAACATTTAGGGATGACTGCGAGGATTTATTCTGCTCGGTGATGTATTTGGAGATTTACTTTTCTTAATTTAATGATGAGAACCCATGATCTTGTTATCTTTCAGTAGGTAGGGGAGTGATATTAAAAGGGGTAACAAGGTGAAAACGTGTTTAAACTGCTCTTAAAGATCTCACTTAACAGATTTAGAAGACTTGTAAATCTCTTAAGTTAATAAAAGCTAGATAAATTAAAGCTAGAAAAGTGGTAGAATTGGATCCTTTCATTTCTCCTATGGAAGGGGATAACTATATCAAGGTAAAAGAACTGGGGGGACCAAACGAAGAGTTCAGTAGGTTCTACAAATGCTCAGGATCTCTGAAATCTGTTTATGTGATTAACTGTTGGGTTTTGTACAGTTGTACAGTTTTTGTTGAAGACTTTTGGGCGTGCTGGCCGTGTTCTGTTAAATTCAGTTGAATGCTGTTTGGTTATTGTCTGTGTCCTCTAATTATGTTGAAGTAGAAACTGGGTTGTTCTTTCACAATATAAAGTGGAGTATTTTATGAAGGAAGTTACACAGTTTAAAGGGTTATGTCAAACACTGTTGCAATAAATAATGCTTTGATGTATTTATCAATTCCAGCATGGCTGTGCTACATGCAACATGCTGACAATTGGCTTTTGTAAGAGTTCTAGTAAGTCTCATCAGAGTACACCAGCATTAATATAACTGTACATATCATGCAGAAATAACATGAAATTATTGCTAAAAATATGTGGGTTTGATTGGTATAGCCTGCACTGTATTGTCTCAAGGACAATCAGTGAAGATACGTGGAATTAGGTGAATAAAGGATAAGCTTATGTTGTCATTCAAGTCATTGAAGTACCAGACAATTCTTACTTTAATGTGTACATAACTTCATTGAATTCATTGAGTTTGTTTGCCTTTTGAAAATGAAGGCTGTGTTTTGATTACATTGCTCCTATGAAACACAGTAGAAACAATGTGATGATGGTAATAAAAACAGCAGTTGGAAAAAGAAAACCATATGGTACATGAAAAATGGAGTGTTAACTGACATGATGACTGTGACAGGGGTGATACTTGGCCTTATGTAATTTTATAAAACTGTAAAATTTACCTGTGTCACAGATGTGATGTAATGCAGCATTATCAAAAAGATGAATCTGTTTTTCCAGGAACTTGATGTACTCTCCATACTTCTTTATTAATTGGGTATTTACAGATTGTATTATCATGGCCAAAATATTACCTGATTTAAATAGCAAAGTGTGGTCTAGTTATTGGAGAAATTCTGTAAGAATGTTGCAGCAGAGATCAAATTTTCTGTCAGGCAAAATATATCCTTACCTGGTTTAGGATGTCTGTACCACAGGCATTCACTTAGGCCTGGCATTATTCATATACTGTAAAGAAAATACTTTAAGAAACAGCACTGGTTATGAGGAACACTGGCAAAGAAATGTTTCTCTAAACATGCAAAATATAATCTATATATACCTTAGGCCCATCTCTTTTATTAATAATTATGAGGCAGAACTTTACAGGATGGATACTATTAATTTAAAATGTCTGCTCTAAAGTGAATTGATATTTTACAGGGAGGTTAATCTTCACTCATTGAGATACTGAAAAGCATTGTTTGTTAATGCTTATGGATTGATTTACCTCTAGTGAATGTGCACACAGTCATCAGTCAATTCACTGATTGATACAGAGTGCATAACCACTCCTGGGTATGTCTTTAAAAAAAGAGATGGTAGGGAAGATGTTGCAAATAAAAATAGTGCAACGTTCTGATTTGGATAGTATACACTCAAGAAGATAGTATATGACAGAGCTGTAAGAATGTGTCTTGTTTCAGCTAATAAAATATTTACAGTTTTCTTTCTGATTTTAGTTCCTGGGTGAAGGTTAAATAGTGGAAGAATAGTAGTCTTGACTAATAGGTTGAAACGGCAAACCCAGTGCAAAGAAAATGAAAATTGACAGCTATTGGAAGTACCAAACACTTGGAAACCAATCCCTTAAGCATCTAGTTTTCATTGTTTTTTTGTATTTTCCTTGTGTAGGGATTTCCATTTTGAAATAATAGCTGATAACAGTTGCTCTTTCTTTTCAATAAGAAGTTACAATCTCTTCTTATGTGTTCATATAAAAGAGGTTTCAAACTTCATTATTTAAATACAGAAAAGCAGAAATTGAAGTCCACTGTTCTCCCCTCACCCCACTGGAAGAATCAAGAACTTAAGTTTTTACTTTTTTTGGTGTTAATGTATTGGATACTACTATTCTGTATTTTCTGAGTACATAATTTTATAGCCTTCCACTGACCATTAAAAAGGGAAAGAAAAGAATGCTAACTGAATTTTTGATTATGAAAATGCATGCTTGTTACAGATTTTTACCAGTTTAGTGTATTTTATTTACACTTAAAGCTTCTATAATTTTTTTTTCAGTTGCTTTTGCCAAGGATAAGCTACTTGACACTGGTAACAGACAAAGTGAAGAAGCACTTTCAGAAAGTTATGAGACAGGAGGAAGTTAGTGAAATATGGTTTGAATACGAAGGTACACCACTGAAATGGTGAGTTTATTGAACTTTGTACTTTATGCAGTTTATCACATAGAGAGTTCCCAGGTTCAGCACCATGTCAGTAGTTTTCCTAAAGTAATCACTCCCTTGGGCTTCAAAGATAGCGAAAGAGGAGGAGGGTAAGAAATGCATGTTTCTGGGGAAAAACAAAAGGTTTAATGTTGAACATATTTTTTTATTATTCTGCTTGAATTTTTACTGTATGTGTAAGACAGAGGTGTTGTGCTGCACTTACTGGTTTTATTCTTGTTGTTACCATAATTCAGAATGCTTGTGGTTTTGGCTTCACTGTTGCTTGCAGTAGAATTGCCAAATAAATCTTCCTTTAACATATTCCACCTTCCTAAAGATGTCTAGTAACACAGATGGGAAGTAATAATTCTGGAGTCTGAATGCAAATAGCTAATATGCAGCACAGTAATAAAACATGAGTAACCTTCACTGTTCACTGGTGTGATACGTGCTTGGGCTGTAAAAATCTAATATTGATCTGCAAGCATTTGTTTAATTCAATTAGTTCAAGTTTACTGAACTAATTGCTGTTGATTCTGTTTTAATTTTGTCCTATACTCTATTTAAACTGTCTTCTTTTGGGTTTTTTGTTGGGGTTTTTTTGTGAAAGGTTAGGGACTTGGACTGATATAGTTTCATTAAATTAATTTTCATAAATACTTTTCATCAGGTTTTCTACTTTTGCTGTTAAAGAATCTTAAAGAAAATATTTTGAGAGCTGCAGTGTTTCCTAATTCTGTATAGATAGCATCAGCCCTCTAGAAGGTATTTAGTATTTTGAATGATGAAGAAATTTTCATCTCTTTTTATTTCTTGTTTCATCATAGGAAAGAAAACTAGTGATTTTTTTAAATCTTACTGAACCTGGATTGTCTTGTGATTAGCAAGTATCACATAATGGAATTGCCAGTAGATTTGGTGATGCAGTAATCTCTTATAGTCTATTGTTTCTTTGAGACCAACATAGTGTTAACCTTGAAAATATATAAAGAGAAACCCATAAAAACGATCTCTTTAAGCTTTTATTATAACTGACTGGCAAAAGCATCTTTAGACATCTAAATAAATTATGTGGAATTTAACAAGAAATGGTGTCTTATGTGCCATGGTTATGTTGAGTCATGGATACTACCTAAATAAGCAGCAAGGTATCACATTTATCCCAGTTGTTCATAATCCCAGGTAAATATTGGAAGAAAACTAGTTTTCACTGAAGTTATAACAAGAAAGGAAAGAGAGGCTTTGTACTTCAACCACAAATAGACCCATATTTTCTGTAAGTTTTAAAATGCCATGATGTTTAAACTAGAATTAAAAAAAAAAAAACAAAATAAAATAATAAAATAAAAATGTAGCTGGTAATTCAAAAATTAAGTGAAGAGTTATTAAATTCATTGAACATAGAAATGAAAATAAATAGTCTAATAATGATCTGCTAATTAAGGCTCTCATCTTTCAGAAAAACTAAGTCTATTCTGCCAGGAACAGCTCCACTGATTTCAGTGGAACTGCTTTTCTTTGTAAAACAGTATTTTAGGAGAATGGTAATCCCATAAAGAGCCAAAGCTTCTTCTGGGGAAGACTCAAACACCAGAACTGAGAATTAGATTGAGTTAGTAGTTGGTAGAGAAAGAATAGCAGGCATTAATGTTTAGTCTTTTAAGCTGTGACTTGTGCATTCAGAATCAAATAGAACTTGTTAATAATATTGTTTATGCTAATTATTTACTTCACACTGTGAGGTCTTATTGCTCACAGTCTATGCAGTTTCATATCTAGTTGGGGTGAAGTCTGTATCTGTTCAGATGCAGCTCTTCCATTTTCCAGTGAGATTTTGGAGGAAGTCTGAAACAGTTTCTACTTCAGGCTCTGCAGTGCTTGGGTCAAGTTCTTAGAAGAGAAAGAAGCCCTCCAGGCCTGGAGTTACAGGGGCCTGGTTTCTTTGTCCTGCTGAGAATTGGGACTGGGGAAGATGGATTCTTTTCCTGCAGGAGGTGTGCTCTGGGGGAGGGTCTGTGTCACCAAGGTGAGGAGTTTCAGGAAGAGATTATCAGACTGTGCAGCATTAGGGACTACAGAAGGAAATGGATGAAACCTTAGACCCTCCTGCAGCTACAGGAGATTAAACCTGCAACCACAGTGAAGGAGATGCAGTCAAAGACTGTGATTACTGGTTTAGAATACAATCTTCTAGGATTTGGAAGAGCTGGAAGTTTATGACTTCTTGCAGCAGGAGGAATGTTCCTTCTACACCTGCATTTCTCTAAGTACAGCACAGGTTCAGTGCTCTGGCTGCAGGTGAAGGACTGAAAGTGTTGTTCAGTAGTGCATCTGATATGGCTGAACCTGAACTGTGTAGGGGCACCAGGAGGAAATGAAAAATTAAGTCATAAGTCTCTATTTGGCTTACTGTCCTTTGTCCAGGACTTTCAACTCTGCCATTTCATGGTCACTGCAGCTAAAGCTGCCACTGGTTATCACAACTCTTTTGTCTTAACAGATAAGTAACACATTCAGCTTTAGGTTATCTATCTCTGGTTCATCCAGTGTCTGCATCAAGAAATCTTGACTACTTGTGTCCCACTGTGTTGCTTTTCCAGAAGATGTGAGAGATTAACAGGAACCAGGATCTGTGATGTAGACACTTACTAAGTTGTTTAAAGAAGACTTTATCAGTTTTCTCACCTGGATTGCATGGCCTGTTGCCCTTACTAGTCCCTCCTCTGTTCCTGAACCACAAGAACTTAACCAACCTGTTGTCTGTCCTATTAAGTTTCATACATCTAAGCTGCTCCCTGACATGGAAAACAACACTGTCCTCATCTGCCCTGCCTGCCTTTACTAAGCAGCTTATGTCTGTCCTTCCACAGCAGTATTCCAGCTGTGCAGGCTGTCTCACTGTGCCTCAGGTAGCCCAACACACTCCCAGTAATGTCATAGCATGTGCAACTCTAGTTTTTCCTGCTTGTTTCCCAAGCTATGTGCCCTTCTGTAGATGCTTGTGGTGGGCTCTCTCCTCCCTTCTTTTATCGCTTTGACATCTCCCTTGCAGCTATCATCTTTCACCAATTGCTATCCACCCATGTCTATTAATTTCTGTTTATCTGCGGGTTGTTATTTACGCTTCTGTTGTTTATGGTCTAAAGCTCTCACCAGGCTGGGCAACCTTAAGGCAAAGATACTTTTGTCTGACTTAGTTGGATTCCATCTCTCCCTAGCAGTCCATTATCCCCAAACAGTATCCTATGTCTGTAAAAGCCAAGTAAGTCCTTGTTGCACCAGATGCATAGCCAGCTCCTGACGTGCAGACACCTCTCTGAACCCATCTCCTTTAATGGCAAAATTGTGGAGATGCCTCCTTGCCCTTAGAACTTGTAGAGTCACTTTTGATACTCTCAGGGGTTCTGTTGCAACACCTATCCTTTGTGCCCATGTGGGTAAACAGCAAGGACTAATAATCCAAGCAGAGCACAACTTTGCCAATCTGCAACTTTTTACCAAGCAGCAAACCTCAGCAGGTTTACAAGTGAAGTTGGCAAATGGGGCTCTCTTCCCTGTAGGATGGAGTCTCATAGTGCTATGGCTGCTTCCTCTAGCTGTGGATGGATGTGCTGTTCAGACAGCTCTGATGCTTCCTCAGAATTTCCAGCCTCTTGTCTGATACTGAAGCACTGCCAGTGGTTGGAGAAGGCCTGCCCTCTCTTGATCAGAGGTTAAGGAAGCTTTTCTGTCTGTCCATTGGGAGCTGCTCTGGCAGTCACACCCTTGGAGCACCTGAACTGGGATGAGGCCCCTTTGCAGCAGGCGGCTCTGGGAGCGATGGGTGCCTCGCTTGACTCCCTGCACACCCCACACCCACACAGCCAGACAAGGTTTCCTTGCCTGCTCGACCCTCAGTTTCCCATAGCAGAGCCTCAGGCATTTGGATCCTTAAAAGAGCTTGGTGATGGTGTTAAAACAGAATGACAGCTTGAGCTGGTGCCGCTGAGCAGGGACCTCAAACCAAGGAACCCCTGGGCTTTTACACCCTCTCAGTCTGTGTGTGATATTGTGGGGTTTTTCCTCTGTGTCATTGGCTTCTGCCGTGTCTCTGAGTGTCCAGTCACCTGGCAGGGCCACCGGTCCCCGTGCCCTTTCCTGTGCAAAGGGTCAGCACCAGCTTTGGCCTCCTGCTTGGGGCTCCCATCATGCAGAGCTCAACCTGCAGCTCCCTCTGCAGCTGCACTCTGAGCTGCTGGCACTGAATGGGTTCCTCAACACCAGCGTTCACACAAGTTTGGTTCTCCCCATCCTGTGAGTCCCCACTGACCACTTCAATGACTGCTGACGCTTTCTCTCCAGATTCTCATCTCCGTGAGATCTTGGTGAAGATGCCATTAATGTCTATGTCTTCCCTGGTGCTGTGCAGCCCCTGTCTCCCTGCAGCTTCTTAGCTTGGTGGCGTAGATCCTCACTCATGTGCACCTCCTCTAGGCAAGGACATTTCCTCTGCTTGCTCCAACCCTCAGGAGAGGTCCTAAGCTCTCCTGGCAGCTTGAAACCTGGAGAGCTGCGCCTTTCTCAGGAACCCTTCCTGAGTGATGCCACTCTGCGCTGGAGTAGTTTCTTCAATAGATGCTGGGGGATGACACCTGCAGATTGTTTCCATCCTGTCTGAGCACTTACACATGGCTTTCAGTGGAATTTTTGTCCCTTTTGTGTGGGTTGGCATTCTAGCCCTGGTAATTGTAAAGGTGGCTCTCTAGTACCAGCTGGATGGGTGCTTGACCCTTCCTGTTCATAAATTAGCAGAAGGTCAAAGCATCATTTAATTATGCATCATTAATTCTGCAAAGCACAGCGATTTTACTGAAGAAATTTGATTACATGAACTTCACTATATAATCTTAACTGATTAGAAAATGCAGATGTAGGCCAAGACCTGATGCAGGAGGTTTTTTATGGGTTTTTGGTGTAGTTTTCTTTTTCTTAGTTATCTGTTTTCTTGTATAAATTGAAAGTAACTGGACGTCATTGTTATGTTGAAAATTTTTGTTCATCTAATTATGAAATCTGATGTTTGTTACTTAACTCACCTGGGAAACCACTCTTTCATGGAACTCTTGCTGAAAGAGTTAAGTGTTTAGGACATGATTGGCAGTTAGTAGATAAAAATCTTCATGGCAAATACTTGAGCATTAGCAGTGAATCAAGATAAATCTGGATATGCATCCTCTTTATTCTCAGGCAAGCTCGGGAATTGTAGTAGTATTTTGTGTTTTATTTTGCTGTCGTGGTGAATTTGTCTTAGCTTTGGGTTGGCTCACCCGTAGAGGGTGCTAAAGCCCTGTTGTGTGAGAGTTTGACCGATCTGGAAAGTGGCTTGGCACAGGCGCTGTTAAAGCAGCACTCTCGGTTGGTGCTCTTGGGACTTTCAAAACTTATGTACGTGCTTGGGCTGTGACCTGTGATCAGTCCCATGTAGTTCAGTGAAACTACTGACTTTACAGTTCAGCATATGTTTCTCTCTTTGTAGGATGAAAAGCTAGTAAGACTCTTTGGGTTATGATTTTTGAAAGATAAGAGAATAGGTCTTGGTATGCTGAATGTTAAAAAAAAAAAAAAATTATCAAAAATCTTGCCAATATCTGTGTGTAAGAAAACTGAAAAAAGATATTTTTTTACAGTGCCTGAGGGGTTTTGTGTGTGTGATATATGTTTCATATACTGCTGGGGGCTGTATATTCTAATGAATTTAAAGGAAAGAAAGCTATGAGACAGAAGTGAGTATTTGTCACAAGCAAGCTTTTTTGTGTAACTCCTTTAATCTAGAATGCCACTGAAATACAAACTCCAATTAATTTTTTTCCTCCCCTTTCATTCTTCTTAATTTGATAGTAAAGATACAGAGTTGATCTTGATCTATCATCTTTCAGCCCTTTTACAGATATGTGATTTTTTCGCTCCTCTACTTATTCTCTGCATTGCTATATCAGACATATGGGAGAAGGAAAGGATATTAAGGGTCAGTGTGGTATAAACCCAGGACACTCCAACATCTGAAGGCATGTGTGCTTTTCCTGGTCTGATGCTTTTGAACTAAAACTGCTGTTTTGGAAGGTTCCACAAAGCAGCTGCGGGCCACTTAAGGCTGTTGCAAAAGTAGCAGTATTTTGTGGGCACAGCTTGAAAACCACTGGTTTAGATATTGAACTTGTACATTCCAGACTTAATTCTGCCTTTCAGTCATCTAAACTTGCCTGTATAACTTTTCTATGTAAACAATAAATAGTGGTAACTGTGGGAGTCAAACAGCTATTTTGTGCGTGTGTGTGTGTAAATGCAGGTATATTAACTGCAATAGATAGAATTAAATGCATGGCTTCTATATTAAATTAATATCTTGTCATTTTTAGGCATTACCCAATTGGTTTGCTCTTTGATCTCCATGCATCAAATACAGCCCTTCCTTGGAGCATCACAGTGCATTTCAAGGTAAATTGATATAGACCCTTTTCTTAAGAATGAGTGAGCATGGGATTGGATGACATTTGGAAGCTGGGAAAAGGTTTCATAACTATTTTATAAACCATGTGAATTTTGTGATTTGACAGGGAGAAAATCCATTGTTCAGGAAGCATTTAAAGGTTTCTGTAAATCTACAGCTATTTTCCTTGAGACTTGGTGTGCTTTTACTGGACTTTCTGTAGAAAATTATTCTGTTAATAATCTCAAAATCCAAAGTTGTTTTTCAAGTTATGAGGCTTATGATAGAAGAACTTCCTATAATGTTTTTAATTTAATTGGTTTGAGTTCACTGAAGATTGGGAAGATTGAGAGGTGCTCATCCTTTTAGGCACATGTGAGTGTGGATATGAGATGCTGTAGAAATCTTTGAAGTCAGGGAATGCTGACTTCAGCATGGTTGGTCCCTTTTAGAGAACTGAGTGAAATGAGTTTGGTCTTGTGACACCTTAGTCACAGGAGAGACAGTGTTTTGATTATGCATTGTAAACCCATTAGGTATGGCTTAATAGCACTACTGATCTTTGCTCAGAATGGAACTTGAACAAGGTTAGCTTTGGTGCAGGATTCTTGCATACTCTGAAATGCATTGAGACAATTCCAAGTATGTTTTGAAGTCAAAAGCACAACTACAAATCATGATATTAAACTTTGAAATGTTAATTTCTTCATTGTAAAAGAAATAGTGCAACAGGAAAACTGATGTGAAGGACAACACTACACTAATGGGCTTGACTTTAGTGCATGAGGGATTTGAGTGAAATGAAAAATGTATTGGGAAAGTGCTTGTGTTGAATGCTTTTGTTGAAACAATTCTCAAAGGTGTGTTAGAAAAGCTTTTCCCAACAGTAATCTGATTCTTTTTGGAAGTGTACACTGAAAGCATACATTCTTATGATATGTATTTCTACATGTTGAAACTTCTAAAATGACTGACTTAATAGATCTGAAGCTGGGGATGTTTTTGAAACCACTGTAATTGCTACACTTGTCTGATAAATGTCAGAGACCTGGGATGAGGAAACTTCCAGAATGTCCTGACGAAAATGTAGGGCGTCTAGTTTCATAAACCATGGTTTAATTGTTATGTTCTGAGAGCTCTGGGATATTAACAGTGGCAATGTGGGGATGTTGCCATCACAAAGTAGAGGCATCTTGAGAAGTTGCAGCACCACAGTGCTTTTTAATCAGCAACATAAATTTGGCTTTAATGTCCGTATTGCTGCTTGCCAAAAGATCAGCTACCTTTAGTTTTTCTGGAAGGTGTACATTAAAGATCAGCAGAAATAATTAACTGCTAAGGTAGTATTATTTTAAAGGTTGATGTAATTTAGTAATATAATACTGTGGAGTTAGCACCTGCATAATCTCTCTTCCTATTTTGATGTAATCTGAAAGTTTATTTAAATAAAACCCCTCTGAATCCTTAAGTCAAAACATAACTGAAAGATATCAAAGTATGTCAAAATATTGAAGAGGTTTTCATGTGTTACAGTTCCTTACAGCTGAATAGTTTAGGTGTGGGATTTTTGACTAGAGTATTCTTTTCATTTCTGTGTAGCTATTCTTCAAAGAGTTGTAATTTTTATTTGGCTTAATTAAAGAGTGTTAGATTTTATGGAGCTTAACTTTTGTTGTCGTGGCTGTCTCCTTTCTTCTACCAATGCATGCAGTCAACAACAGATATCTCAAATATCTGTATAAAAAGTGTTTTTCAACTTCTTTTTAAAAGTCAGACTCCCCCTATCAGGTTTCTTTGTTTGAAGTTAAAAACATGGAAAAGGCTTATTTCTGTTCAGCAGAAGTTTTCAAGTTGATAGATGTTTGTAATTGTCCTCCTGTATTATATATGCAGACCAAATCATAAACACAGTTAGTTTTTGCATTGAAGAAACAATTTGTTAATTTGTACTTATGGTATGCAATAAAATTATATGCATTGTATCTTGTAAAGTTGAAAAACAGTTGCATTAAATAGTTGCAGAAGGATGAGGCTGAACAGCATACTGGGGTCTGAGAATCATGAGAGGCTGTAGCCTGGGAAGTTGCTTTTGTTATCCAGGTGTGGCTTTACAGGAAGGAGGGAAATTCTACCCCTTCCTGTTAAAATCATCTCACCTTACTCTGCGGCCTGTTTAACACTATTCAGTTCTCAGTGTGGTAATCACCTCTCCAGGTTTTGGGCAGTAGATAAGATGGCAGTAGTGTTGGAGGAGAGGAAATTGTGTGTGCCAGGGGAAATGCTGAGGTTCTGCTGAAGCCATTGTCTGCTGGTGCCTGCCTCTCCACCCATGACCTGATGTACAGGAGGAGAGGCAGCATCTGTCCTTGTGTGACAGTCATTATCTTTGTGGTTTTTTAGGTGAAGACTGGGTCGGGTGGAATGGAAAGGAAGTACTTTTCCATATAGCATGTGGATAAATTGTGGAGCTGCTAGGATATGTTGAAGCCAGAAGTATAAATGGGGTTGTTTTTGAAATCAGTCTACTTCAAGAAAAGACCACTGATAGTAACTAAACACAAATACATAGATGCACCCCCTGCCACTGTATACATTTCTTATGGTTTTAATGCCATAGTCTGTAAATGTGGTCTAATGCAAGTAGACTGTCACAGGATAGACAGATGTGTTGTGAACTAGAACTGAGAGATAAACATGGGTGGAATGGAGTTCTGAAACCAGGCTGTTGAAATTGCCAGTGATGTTTTTGGTACAGTTTTTTGCGAGAGGTCATTTAGCGCTCTTGTCTTTACAGACAATGTTCTGTCTGACAGTATGACCTGTTCATACTGCAAGGGTCTACTGCTATGTGAAAACAAAAAACAGAACTCCTTGAGCTTTCTAAGAAAGTCAGAGTCAACCCTTAGTAACTGTTCTTTCAAAGATGCAGGACATGGAGGGAGTCAGACACCGCTAATGAGAGTACTTGAATTAAAGCTACTTATGTCATCTGTTAATACTTTTTGCAAATCTCCTAGTTGTATAGCTGGGCGTGGCAACCAGCTTGTTTACAATTATCCCTTTCTTCAGGGAACTCAGTTATTTATGACTGATCAGTATTTCTTCAGGTAGAAAGAAGGCAAGTAGAATTTTTTTAAAAATACAAGCACACACGATCTACATTTAAGTATAAAACTTATTATTTTGTACCCTCATGGATAAATCAGCTGGGATACCATGCTGATACTTCTGTTGACAGTCTCATGTAAGTGAAACTGTTTCATATACTTCTTGCAGGTGTGCAGTGTTTTTTTCTAAGTTGTCACTTTCATGTTTAGGTTTTTCAGCTTCTACTTACAGTACTTCATAGAAATGTGTCAGTGTTTTCCTACTAAAGAGAAGCATACACAGCACTGAGGTTCAGGAGTGTTTTCCAGTCTTTCACAGTGTTACTTCTTAGAAGCTGGGAAAATTAATCTTGCCACAACTAATTCTACTACTGTGTCTAGATTCTTTATAGTAGCTTAACTAGCTTTGAACAATTTTAAATAGATCCTTGCTGTTCTGCAGACTGCACTGTGTATGATTTCTGGAGCTCATCCTCAGGGAGTGACATCAGCTGCAAATTGAAATTCATTGGAAAAATGTCAGCAGGAAGATGTCTACCTGTAGAAAAATAAGAATGTCCAAAAAATGACTCTGCAGTTCAATATTTACACATGTGTAGTGAAACAGTTGTTGTAAAAAAACCTGTTGTTTTCATAAACTTAGCTAAGACATCACTTTTTAACTAGGAAAGTCAGTTTCTAGGTTCTTATATTATTTGGCACTAGGGTACATACCACTGTTCCTTTGTTTTGAGGGATGCCAGTGTCTCACTTGGAATTCTTGTGTGTAAAGATGTTTTTTGATCTTTTAACTATGCTATTTCTCTCTATTTGTTTCTTCTGGATTGGTTACAAGACTTTATATTTTTATTTGAGCAAGTAAATTGAGCTTCTGAAAGTATTTTACAGGCCTATGCAGATGTCAATTGGCAAATAACAGTCCCAGTAATGTTTTCCTAGTAATCTTGGGCCCAATTATACTGAGATACTCAGCTTTGTAGGGTAGAACAGGAGCAAGGTCTGCCCCAGAAGAACTTTCTTTATTGTTCTGTCTTTAATGTCTTTATACTTGGCCATTCTCATGTAAGAAAACATATATACCTCTGTCCTTAGCTTTCTAGTCAGCTTAACATACACCAGTCCGAACAACAGCACTTCCTTTTGCAAGTCCAACATCAAACCACGTAAACTTTAGTGGAAAAGATATTGGCAATCTTTTCTTTATGCCCCTGTTTTTGGAAAATACTCATCCTTTTGATCCACAGTTTCCAGAGTTTGGGTTCTCACTGTCATAAGGAGGAAACGCTATATGAAATTCCATTATTTAATTTCCAACTCTTCTCAATAACCTAATGAGGAGGGAACTATCACTGTTTTCCTCAGAATTTCTTTCAGGTAAGGCAATCCCCAGCTCCCTTTTTGATATTTTGGGTTTCTGTATTTTGAAGCAGTCTTCACTATTTTTCTTGGGGTTATGTGGGGGAGTGAAGGTAGGGTTTTTTTTTCCAGCACTAGATTGCTCCTACTTCAACATGTTAACTATGTTGTAAAAGCCTTTGAAAAATGTCCCATTATATGTACTTGTATTTCCAAAATGGTTTTGACAGTCCCTCACAAAAGCTTTTTAAAGTGCCAGTTTGTAATGGGTTAAGAGAAGGGGGTCTCTGGTGGAATAGCCTGAGAATTCAAGTATAAACGTGTGGCAAGCCCTTGTTAGGAAGGGGAGTACTGATGATGCCACCACTCTGGTTTGGCTCTGAGGTTTGCTCCATTTGCATGGTCATAAACAACTGTGAAAATGAAGTTAATAAGGAGGGAATAAAGGTGGGTTTTAAAACTTCTGAAAACTAAAGGCACTGGATTTGTAGTAGTGAATGCTTGCGTTATTATAAAATGGTAAGTGACAGTAAGTGTGGATAAAAGAAAAACTGGAGGAAGGAAAACCACAACCTCTAAAATGCTGGACCTCTTATCAGTTCATTTCCAAATAAATCTTTTTTGGTGTGATATACTGCTATAACTCCTTAATAAATTCATTAGGAGAGGTAGTTGTAATTTACTGAAGGGTTAAGAGTTACCTGAGGAGTGGTAGTTGTGCATCTGCAATGCTCAATGCTGTGTGCCAGTGTAACCAAGCAAAAGGGGTATAAAATCAAGTCACACAGGCTAGCAGTAGTCACGTGGATTAGTTAAAGCTGGAACTGACAAAGATTTCCAGTGTCTCTAAGGAAAAATGTTTGCAAGTGGCAGATATGCTACAGTTCATATATGTGGGTGGTTCTGCTTGGTTTTCAAGGAACTGCATAGAAATGGTTGATAAAAATCATAGAGAGCCAGTATACATTAGGTACTTGTCACTTGCTTCTCCTAATTTTCTCCTGTTTATTGTCTGAGATTGAATATCTGCTTGAAAACCTGTTAAAATTCTGGTTTACGGAAAGTTGTTGGCCTTTTTTTTTTTCCTGAAACATTTTCACTGCAACCTTTTTTCTTGTCAGCAGACTTGAGAGAATGGTTGTTACATACTTCTGTAAGTAGAAGATTCCAGTATGCTTCTTTTGCATAAATGTATGCCTATTTAAAATTATCATTTATTCTTCATCATATAAGATATATGATGCATTTATTTTTCTTGATCTATCATTTATCTTTGTAGAATTTTCCAGAAAAGGATCTTCTACACTGCCATTCTAAGGATGTGATTGAAGCTCATTTTATGGCTTGCATAAAAGAAGCAGATGCTTTAAAGCACAAAAGTCAAGTCATCAATGAAATGCAAAAAAAGGATCATAAGCAATTGTGGATGGGATTACAGAATGGTAAATACAACACATCAAATATTAATTATATTCAGGTTGAAGAAGCTAATAAATAATTTCTTCACATTTGAGTTATTACATGAGATATAAAATGTCATTGTTTTGTAGAATTTTTGTCTAGTGTGATGGAAAGCATTGATAGTTTTGGTGGTTTATAGTTTTTTTTTTAATTCAAAGAATCATTTTGGTGATAATTCAGATGTGCCTGGAGTTATTCAAGGAATTAGATTGGGTCATGACTCTGTTTTAACAAACCAAAACTAGCAACAAATCGAAATAGATAAATATTGTCTAGAGTGCTTTTGTGCAAATGATGGTCTTTATTTGGGAGACACCTGGGGTGTAAGTATTCCGTATTAGCTACCTTGGACCATACATAAGAGATTGTCTCCTCTAGTTAATGCTTATGGATTGTCACTGGCAAACAATACAAGTAAACTTTTTAAAAATTGTCCAGTAGATTTAATAATTTTACTTTTCTCTCTGCCATTTTTTAAAATTGCTTTTTGGCTTTCACAAGGACTTCAGCAAAAATAAGTACTGACTTGGAAAAGTCAGCAAAATAATTCAGAGCAAGATGTTTAATTAGTGTTCTTACTTTGCACAAATGGTATGAATCAATATTACAGTGCAAAATAAAACATGTGTTTGTAATGTCTTCTGTATTAAGGTTTGTAGAACCTGTAAGTTAAAAAGCTTTTGTATTTCAGTAACTGCTCTCTGGAATGAGTGATCATACTGCTTTCATAGCATTCTTCTCATCTTCTGAAGCTGTCATTTATATTATCTCTAGTAAATTTATTTTATGAAAGCATTTTAATATAAGCATGAAGATGTTTATTCTGTGTTGAGAGACAAAATACTGAACAGTTAGAATTAAGGTCTTCCCTTATATGAATAAGAAAAATTAAATGAAAAAGAAGAACCTTAGAATGCAAGAAGACTTGAACCATGCTTTTGGTTTAGCCCAGAAGGTTCCAAGTTAGTTTTGGTTTAATATGTGTGTTTAGTGGGTGTGTGGCTTTTTTTTTTCCTTGTTGTTTAGTGGTACTGCCTTTCATATTAAATGTAATCGAGTGATAATTTTGAATATGAATGGTTATTAGAAGCTCTGCTTACTATTTTTTATTTAATTGGACAAGAGTTAGAAATTAAGGCATTATCTTAATTTGCCATTTGAGTAGTAAGATCTGGAGGAAGCCCATGCATGCCTCCAAAATGAAACAGGACAGGTTAAAGTTCTTTTAACCAGAAGTTACAGAATCTTGATACTCTCAATATTTAAGGTAGAAGGACAGATAAACAGCATGGGGGTTTTTTTGTGCTCATCTTAGGCTTTATTTTTTAGTTGATTATTTGTATAAAAATATCTTCAGTTGTAGGCAAAGGAGAAACTTTCTGTTTTGCTCTATAATGTTAAGGACAGAGGTTGCCTAGCAAAGTTGATTTCAAGGTTTCACTGTATTTAATGAGAAATTGCACCTGTGGAATCTGACACCTGAATGAGAAGTTTAAGCAATCTTTCAAATGCTAATTTTAATTTCTCAACTCTTCATAAAAGAGAAACAAGAAAAGCTTGTGAAACCAAGAAAACTCTTTTTAAACATGTTGTATCTTTCAATATGTTTTTATAGGCTTTCGTTTGAGATGTAATAATTTTGAACCACTTTGTGAAACAGAATAAATGACCACAAAAAAGAAAAGAAAGTAGCATTTGTGATAACTGCTTTGTAAGTAAAGGTACATCTGCAGATTGTTTTTGCTGTGCAACTTCAAACAATTTTCTTCAGTTCTTAATTACAGGAAGTGTTATTTGTTTAGTGAGTGATAGCATTACTTAGAAGACATGTCCTGAATTTACATTTTTGAAAAGAAACCTATCCAGTTTGGTTTGGAGAAATATAACTATCAAGTAATTTGGTATAAATGTTTCTGCTGAGAAGCAGCTTCTTGAACAGGTAACACGTGAAACTTAGCAGTTGCTGTAAGTTGCAGCAGAGAAGAGCTGTAATAATGAATTTGTGGGAAAATCTTATGCTGGTAACAGCTGGTGGTTATTCATATCAACCTTTACATCCCTCCTCCCACCATTTCTGGTTTTATGTTAATCTGATACCAAATCAGGAAAGAAAACATATTCTTCTATTTTGTGCTGTGGTTTTTCTTGCTCTTCACAGACAATTTTTGATTCATAAACCAGATATTTCTGAGGTAGAACTCTTCTTTGGGACAGGTACATTTTTGACCAGCCATGGATGTCTGTCTGTGGTAGGGAAGTGATAAAAGCAGACTATGCAGCCATACTGACCTTTGTTCCTTTGTATGAATTGTTAAAATTCTTTGGTCAGAATTCATGGAAAATGTTACTACTGTGTTTGCTTTGATAGAGTTACAGCCATTTTTATCATGCATGAAAGGGATTTTCAAGTGGGTGGGTTTTTTTTCTTCTTGCCTTTTGTGTGGAAAAAGAAAGGCTTTCAGCTTTGAAACTGTAAGACTCTATGGGCCTACTGATGGGTCAGGATCAAACCAATGAAATCCCAGCTGTTTCCAGGGGGAGAGTTGTATTTTTGCATGGTTCAAAGAATTAATATCTATAACTTCAGTATGTAATGGTTCTGATAAATGAGGGGATTTAGATTCAGCACATCTGCTTTTTATCAGTTGTGGACTAACAGAAGCAACTGTACCCTGAAATTTTCACAGGCATCATTTATAACCAATGAAGAATAGACTTGGTATTTTTGATACATGAGTGGGAGAAATAAACAGTAAGAACTCATAACTATTTTAAGGTTTCTTTTATATATTATAAAATATAATGAAGTCATTATTTAACTGAAAATATGGAGAAAGAATGTAATGCTCATTCATGCTGTGGGGCTTACCAGAAGTTAAGGGGCCATATTGAATTGTTCTTAGTAGAGGAGAAAAATCCTGCAAGCATTCAGAATATGCAATGTTTTGTCTTTTAATGCATCTGATCTCTTTCTTGCCTTACTGACAGAATCAGGCTGTGTTGTCTTGCATTTAGTTCCAAAATTTATCTAAACTGTTCTTGGGTTGTTGAGAGCCAGATCTCCATTACCACATTTCTGTTTAGAAATGTTCAAACTGCAAAAAAGGGAGTATCCTACAGCCTTCTTTGTGCTGTGTACACTTGACCCACTCAGGTTTGATGGGTGTGTTTCTCCTCCTCATAGGAACTGGTGGAAGCAGTGCTGTCCTTTACCCCATGGTGAGCATGCTTTAGTAGCTGAACAAATCTTTGTGATCTCAACTCATCATTTGAAATTTGCTTAGAAAATCTTCTGGAGTTTATCAGGAGAATGAATAAAAAAGCCACTAGTTCTTAAATCACAAAGCTACCTTGTTTACTTCTTCCCTGTATTGCTGCCAAAATGGGGAGTTCTTTCCATGTTCAATCTGTGGAGGTTTGGTTAACTGTGAAGAAAGATGAAATAATTCATTTGAACTTTGAAAATTAGTGTATTGGTTAAAAGTGATTTTAAAAACCCAGTTGTTACCTTCCTGGGCTTCCTTAGTCAAAAATGTCCCAAAATGCATCAAGTTGCTTTATAACTAGCATCAGTACCTGCTTATTCTGGAGTTAAGCTAGCATGGCACACAGCAAACATGAATGTTGCTGATAGCATGGAGCTGAGGGAATGTGATTTGGACTGGTTCACATAGCCCTGCACAAAGTCAGCCCAGTGCTGGTTTGGTGTTGAGCAGGGTCTGGCTTCGAGCAGGCTGGACCTGCAGAATGAATCAGCTGCATTAGGGCAGGCCTTTCTGGGGATGTTTTTGGGTTTTTTTGCATAACAGCAGGTTTTGTTTGGGGTTTAGTTAGTTGTGGTGGTTTTTCTGGTAATGAATTGTGACCCAGACCTCACTGTTAGTTCTGCAGTGTTTAGGGGATTGTTACCCTTTCTGCACAAATGACTAAACCAGTGCTCCACTCACAGGGGTGAAGTATTGTGAGTCTAAACTGCCATCCCCCTGAAACTGCTGATGCCTTTGTTTGTCCTCTGTGCTGGCCTGGTGTCTACTTGAACAGCTACCCTTTGCTGTGGCACAAAGGTGGGGAATTGATGGCAGCCTGCATTCCCCCCTTGGCTTTCTCCTCTCTGCTCTCAAACAGGAAGGCAGAGCAGGTCTGTCTGAGGCCAGTGAGAACCAGTGTGTCTCAAAGGAGGGCAAAAACCATATGAAGGCAGAGAAGGAAGGAAAGCAAAAGGTAACACATCATCCACAATCGTACTGAAGTCTCTGCCACAAGAGGAGGTTGCCTAAAGAGGAGGTAGAGATAGTGTTTCTGGCATTTTCACCCTCTTGTGTGAGATGGCCAAGTGTCTAATGAAAACCATTACACTCTGAAGGAGTGAACTTTGAGGTCTCTTTTTGCTGCCTTCTGCTTTTCTTCCTCCCCTCCCTCTCAAAATAAGTCATTTCCTGAAAAATCTGTGTGGTCTAACTAAAATTTAGAGTACACTGTCTCTAAAAAATTGCCTTCACTTGTAAATGTAACTTCTTTTAGTTGTTGAGAGTTTATTGTTTTGCAATTTGAAATGCTTCTAAGTTACTTTCTCCTAGTAAACGCCTGAATTTATTAATATACATTAATATAAAGGTTACTTTTAAGAAAAGCTTTTTTTTAGGAGAAACATAGTGCAAGGAAGGCAAAGTGGGTTACAAAGTTACATGGTGTTATGCTGGTCTGTTTTCATATATATAGAGATAGCATAATTAGAAATGAAGAAATCAAAATTCCAAGGCTATTCTAGACATGGAGCAGAGAGCTGGAGGATGGATAAAATTGTCAGGAGTCCTTTTTCCTTTGACTTCCTCAGGAAAGCCTGTAACAAACCCTGCTTCTAATTTCTGTACAACCTGTGGGGTAAGTGTTTCAAAAACAGCTTTGCCTTTCTCCTACTCCTGTCTCACAGCAGAAGTGAGTGCTTGGGTGATTGGCCAGCGCTGAACCCACCACGCTCATCAGCGCATTGGTTGGGAAAATCTCAAAATTAGGGAAATCTTAAATTGGTGAACCAAAACCACTACAACTTATCTGTCATCAGAGCTTTCCTTTTAGTTTAAGTGACAAGACTTCTGAGATCACCTGGTTTTTGCTATAGAGAAAGGTTTTAAATTTTTTAGGATGTATGCATTTTGTTATTTCCTTAAAAGAAAAGAAGTAGTCCATCTTGATGACTTTCTTTGCCTAAACCTTTTCCAGGTAAACTGGTGACCTAGAAATGAAGGGAGGTGGTGGTAAGGAAACAGGATAAAGTACTTAAATTGAAACTTCTGGTTTGTGAGTATGTTGAGTAAGTGAAAAGAATGTTGGTAAGGTATGGCTCCCTTGTGTATACTGTAAGAAAATGGGGAAAATGCCTTTTTGATGTGATAGTTAATCTAAAGAATGACGTGCTGCTTTCTTGTACAGTCTTCAAAATGTCCTCTTATGTTGAATGTTGTTGCTTTGCTATCTGACACATGAAGAATATTTTCACATATTTCTGTGGCTTAAGTCAAAACTGTTCTAAGGTCCTGTCTCTCTATATCTGATAGTGACTCATATATGAAGGTAGTCTGAAAAGTTCAGTAAACTTGTGTTCCCTTTTCAGTGGTGGATTTGTATTCTATACCATGGTCTTTGAAATGCCCAGGTAAACTAGGTGTTTAATAGCATGAATGTTTTAACTGTGGCAATATGTAAAATGGAAGAGAAAAATAAATATCTTAATAATGTCATACCAGCATTTCAAGCTGTGCCCTCAAAAAGCTGTCACTAGCTGTAGTAATCATTGAGAGTCAGATAGGTACCAAAGTCTTCCTGAAGTCCTTGATAGTTGTAATTATTGGTGTTTTTATAAAACAAGAATATGAATGATGAATTTAGGTGAACTAAGTAATTTAGAGACAAGTCTTTATATAGCTGGGAAATTATAGTAATCAGCTGTAAATACTGTTTCTGAATAGCACAGAAATTAAAGTGTTCAAAATACTTATTTCATCAACAAAAACTACTTCATGCTTGAGGCATACCACACAAGAACTTAAGTTTTTATAAAATTGGTTAGAAATACCAGTGAGCAGAATTATGTATGCATGCAGAGTCTTAGTCTTCCTGGGAACAATGTGGAAGTAGTATTTATACTAAATTTTGAGAAGACTTCTTTTTGGCTACAGCAGTTAAAAGCAATGCTTGTTAAAACATGAGTCAGTAGAAAATATGCTTGCTTTAACAATAAAGAAATACACTTTGTATCCTTGACTTTCAGCTGCAGCTCTGTGTACACTACAGTTTGATTATATGTATGTGACAGATTAACCCTTAATGAGTTTGTCTTTGAATGAAAGGAAAAGTTGGTGGGAGCAGTTGGTGGATTGGAGGGCAGATCTGCCATTTGGAGGTGTTGTGATGGAGCCTCCCAGAGCTGACACACAAGTCCTGTGCCAGAGACTGGAAAAAGCCCTTGGCTGTCTAGGAGCTGACTGGGAAGCAGCTTTTTGGAAGTGGGTAATGGCAAGTAAGAAACTGAGTTGAAAGCCTGTTGTGTGGTGTTGCACAAATAAAGTTTAACCTGGGAGCTACTCAAGCTGTTGTGCCCCCCGCTTGGCTCAGCACTCGTAAAGCTGTACTGGGAGTGCCATGTCCTCTTGGGGACCCCAAGACAAAAGGAATGGGGCAAAAAGAAAAGAATCCAGCAGAGTGCTGGTAATTCTTAGGGGTGGAGCATATGCTGTATTAGAGAGTGGGGAAACTGCCTTGTTGAAGATGAGGAGGAAGCGGAAGGTGGATTTAATACCCACTTTACCTGAAAGGAAGGCCCCTAGAGCAGATGGAGTCAGACTCTCTCACTTGTCTCCACTGTCAGTGAAGCTGGCAATTACCAAATAAGAAACAGTTACTCCCTGCAGCAGCAGCAGGAAGTCTGATGGTACATGGGGAAGGGAGGGTGGGGTGTGCTGGGCAAGTGAAAGTGCTTGAGTGGAAACCCACAGAGGCTGTCAGACTTCACTGGGCAAGGCCTTGAGCAAACTCATTTAACTTTGTGTAGGCAGGTCTTTCGGGGCAGGGTGAGGAGCTGTTACTCCAAAGCTTGACCTCCAAAGGCGCTTCCAAACTAAAGTTCTTCTGCCATTCTTGTACATCTTATACATCAGTCTTTGGTCTCTTAGTACTCTCCCCAAGTACTCCATGGTGTTCATATGGTTGTTAAACAGTGGGGAACCACTGAGAATGGACAAGTGTTGTGTTTTTTAAACTTTAATATTGAACGTAGTTGTGTGCAGGCTGCGAGTTGGTATTGCTCTAGAGCTACAGATAGAATTTAATTTCAAGCTTTCTATTTAATTTATTCCAATAAATGGCTTTAAGGAGAAACCATGAATAGTCCAGACAAAATTGTGCATATATGCTACCCCGAGGGCTGCACCAGTTTGTTCACTTCTTTGACTTTCTAAAAAGATGCTGAAATACAAGAGCCATGAATTAGTATTTCCTTTCTCAATTTCAAATATTTCCCTTGTTTTTGTATTAATTATTTCTGCTTTATATACCCTCTCATCAGCCTTCTTGAAATATGTCCAGTCCTAGAGTCTGATAATCTCTGATAGTTGCATCCCTATCAAATACAGAAACAAAATAGTTCCTTACTATTATGATATTTTTGTTGATAAGGTTAAAGATTAGGATAGAGTTTTTTAGTTCTTTTGCCTACTACACTGCTGTGGGAACTTCATTTTAATTGTCTGTATGTTTTTACCAGGGCTTTTCATTGCAAGGTATTTGTAGATGTATTTTTCCATTCGGTGGTAATTGCCCAGATTGATTGTGTATGCAGATTTAAAGCTATGCTGTAGTGAAATGCAGATGTTGATGGCGAGCACTTGAGCAGTGCCCTTTACCCTCTCAGTGATCCATCCTGTTCTAGCCTCATGTGGGTGAAGGGGACATGTCTAACTTAAAGATCCATGTGCAATTTCAAGTTGTTTGAAGCGTGACAGCACTTGAGTTTCAGAAAATGACTGTAAGAGGCTAGTATGAGTGAAGCTAATTTTTCTGGTTACCTAAAGACCATTTCAGGCTGAGACTCAGGGGCAAAAGGGACCTTAGCCTTTTAGCCCTTAGTTTGAACTAATCCTTAGTTAAGACTGTTCAATAGTAAGAGGTTCAGCAATTGCTGTCTTATTACTAACAAAGTGTGATGGCATTACCAAGAACTTTTTAACATAACAAGGTATAAGTTTGGATTAATGTCAATGACTGTTAAGGGATCTCTATGGGTTTCTCTGGGTCTGGATTGAAGGCACTTGAGACAGTAGTTCATGTTCGGACTCAGGTGTTTATTATTTCTTACCAGTAAAACAGTCTCACTACTGTAAGTTTGGCAGCTTTTCATTAGCAAAGCACAAAATGGCTAACAATCTCTTATTACAAGGTCTTTTAAGACTAAACTTTCCAGTTAAGAACTGACAGCTAGATTATTTTACCTTTTAACCCAATAACTGATCACAAAGAGCCCGCAATGCGGACCTTTCTGCCCAATTACAAAATGCCACCCAAGCCCATGAAGAAGAAGGAAGAAGAAGCATGAAGAAAAAACTCAGGACAACACCCTGTGCCCTCCATCTTGCTTCCATCCACAACGTACTAAAAATCCCTAAACCTGAATTTCTCACCAAGTGATAGACCTACACTACTCTCTATAATCTATTTCACACTTTTGTGGATTCTAGTCTACCATGAAGTCTAGGAAGCTTCCTCAATGAACGAGGTCAAAGTCAGTGCTCCCCTGGGGGTTAGGACACCCCAGAGCAGCCAGAGAAATATGCCTGGTGCCCTGCGTTTCCACAGATCTCCAGTCTGGTTGAATGGAGAAAACAACAATTCCCAGTGTTTCCCTGTGTCAGTAATTTTTTCAGCAGTTTTAATGGATACTTTAAAGACATGAATAGTGTTACTGACAGGTTTCTGCACCCTACCTGCATAATGTGGCATACTGTATTTGTCAATTTATGTTTGAGTTTGCTTTGTTGTTTAATGAGTTTGTGTACTGAGATTGTCATGGGTGACATTAATTCTTTGTAGTTTTGCCAAGTCATAGTTTCTCTGTTTGTCTCTGTAGTACTGAAGGCTGATGTCTGTCTTTTCGGCATTCAGTGACTGCATTTCTAAGCAATAAATAGTTAGAAATATTAGCAACTTGGCTGATACATTGCTCAATTATTTGGTCATTAGCTTTCTGATCTTTGACATAAAATAGATAGAAAAGTTTTTATATTTAATTTTAGGCAGATTTACGTAGAATCATCCTCTCTTGTTTAAGAAATATCATTAGTAGAGTCATATCAAACTTCTATAATGTCACTAATCTCACTTCTATTCAAATCTTATTGTCATTACTTTAAATATTGTTATTCAGATAGGGACATCTGCCTTTTGCAAGTACTTTTTTTGCTAATACAGAAACTCTCTAACACTTCAAGCAAGCTGTGAAAAACAAAAGGAATCAGATTTGACTGTTAGAGTGGTTTAGATGTTATGCAGAATGCATAAGCTTTTTACGAGGGAGGGAGACAAGTGTGTAAAGTGCTTTTGCTGATAGGTAGAGAACTCTTCCTTGTTTACTGGCTTGATGAAAACTCAGTTTTGTTTTGATTGTTAAATTTCCGGCCAGTGCCGTCTGTCTTTGTCCTGTCTAGCCAATAAACTAATTAGTTCTTCCAGCTCAGTGTAGCACTAATAGTTTCCTTGAGAATTTGCAAAAATAGGGCGTATGATACATAAAAATGAGAGAAGGGAGAATCCTTAACTTAGGTTTTTAAGGAGATTGGGGTGGATATTTGTCAGTGGTTTTGTTTATTTAAGCTTTTAGTCTTAAGGATTCTTTGAAAAGCAGTCCGTTTTGGATTTTGTACTTTTGGAGCTTTAGGATTCTGGCATTCAGCCAATGCTCTGCTGATAAAAGCTCTTGCCAGGTCATATATATCAGTATGCAAACTGGATAACTTTTTTTTTTTCTCCTGCTTGCTTTAAAAATTTGTCTAGTTTTCTTACACCTAACTCTGTTTCCTGTGGTGAAAATATTGTATCCCTGGAAAGATGTTTGGAGGACAGCAGTATAAGGTTGTGAGGAGGAATTTGTTTAGAGGTCTTCAGACACTGCTGTACACAGTAGAGATCTTAAGATATCCGACTCCATTATGTCTAGCTAAAATTCCTGAGATATCAGGTAGATTGACAGAACATGCTTGATTACAAAATGCAACAAGTTCATAATTCAATTGTTGCAGATTTATCGCTGTTATATTTGGAAACCACAGAAACTATTAGAATTTGAACAATAGATTGTCTTAAGCACTGCCTGAGTGTTCAGAGAATAATGTGAGGGGTATAAATTTTTAATTTTAACTGCCTAAAATAAGATTACCTGGTTTCCGGCATGTTTTGTGGGAGGTGAGGAATGAAGAACAGAAGTGAGTTAACTGCACATTACTACTGTTTAACTTCGTTTTGTTATCCAGAGCCTTCCTTGTTTGCCATATTTGCATGCCATGAGGGTTAATATGCTTAATTTTCTGACATAAGTCTTTTAGTTGTTCATAATTTCTTTTTCTTCTGACCCATAAGATGTGATGCTCATTTCTGGTGAATTTTGAGAACAGTAAACTGTTCACCCAGAATTTCTAATTACAGTAATATGAGCATTAAACAAGTAAATCAAGTTAATGTTTGTTTTATTTCTGTTCAAGTAGGATGTCTCTAAATATGGATTTTTCTTATTTAAGTCTGTTGAAACTCACTAGCTTGAGTAGGTCTGAATTGTTTTGTGTATCACCATAACAGTTTTCTCAAGTGAGTTAGAAGTGGTAATTGAAGTATAAATCTATCAGTGCCTGCTGTGGAATGTCTGTTCACACATCTGTAGTGAAAGCTACAAGTCATTCTGAGTGCTGCCTGAAAGAAAAAAGGAAGCATGCTAAATCTTCACCTTGCTAAATCTTCACCTTCCCTCTGAAGGAGTTTCTGAGGAGGAGACAGTCATCCTTTGTGCTGGACATTTAAGATTAAACCTCTGACTCTGTAGACTGGGATTCCCAAATGTGAGATTGATTACAGTCTGCTCCAGGGTTGTCACTGTCACTCCCAGCCCAGTGGATGAGGGGTGACACCCTGCATCCAGGCAGCTCCTGATGCCAGGCAGGTGCCTGCCTGGTGGTGCTGACTCTGGCTCAGGTAAGTGCCTGTCAAGAGGCACTTGCTGCTAATCAGGAAACAAGGGTGTGGAAGTACTTTCTCAGATAAGTATCAGGAAATGCTGCTACAGCATACCTGGCAGGAGTTTGTTCCCAGTTTCTTGGAAATTCCTGCCTTGTGTTGCATTCAGTCAGGAAATGCAATGTATTATAAACCCTGAAGTATATGCTAACCTGTGCCTTTTAGTGCACTGACAGGCGTCTGTGCTGTATGCTGGAGTGAAGCAAATCTCAAACTCATTTCCTGCAATTGCTTTAAGTGTAATCAGCACTTTTGGAAGCAGGAAGAACATTTTTCCTGTGAATACATTTCTGAATTTTACCTTGTTTTGCTGGGGCTGAATTTTGTAATATTTTGATATATTCTGCAAGAGCCCAGCTTCTTGAGACTTGGCTGAACATTGTACCAAGGAGAGAAAATAGGAGACTGTGTTCCTTCTTTGGAAACATCTGCTGTATTTGGTGTTTTGGGAGTTAGGACCTATAAGGAATTTGATCCCTTGCTCTTCCTCTTCTAAAGCTGCCTTCTTCAGTAAGACTAGCACCAGCTTTATTCATCTTAGCTCTTTGTATTTCTTTCTATCACTTCTGCTTCATTTGAATAATTGATTTGCATGTATGAAAGCCTTTATTACTCTTAAACTTATGCTGTCATTAGTACATTTTAAATGTAATAAACTATTCCGTTCTTGTAGTGTCTGAGCAGCATGAAATGGTGCTATTTACCCTACTTACTTGGATAATAACAAAAATGTGTTACAAGCATAAACTTTTATTTTCAGGTTGTATCATGAATCTGGCAGTATGTTTTCTGATCATATCATGCATTGTTGCAGATTATTTTAAGATCTACATATCCAAATGTAAACCACTCAAGAAGTATTTCTCTTGCTTTAGTTTCTTTATGCTTTACACCCATTGTTCAGTTATAGCTAAGAACACTTAGATGTTTTTAGCAGACTGTGAGACAGCATGGACCAGTAACAACAGGGAGAAACAGGCACTGTTAATTGAGGTAATGAAATCCATAATTTATAGCCCAATATTTCCTTAACAGTGGGAGATAAGATATGAGTTGAAGTTGCTTTCTCTTTCAGTTCAATAAATCACCACATCACTGTTTTCATAGGAGAATGCAGATGACCTACCTTTGGCTTCAGGCTAAATAGGGAAGAGAAATGTGGGAAAAATTAATTCACACAGGTTAAACTTCTGTAAGAAACGCTTGCATGATGTTTCAGTTGTGTCTCATTTACCTCTTTAGGCTGAAAAAAAAATGTTACTGATATTGACAGAGTCTAATTTTACCTTCACAGATAAATTTGAGCAGTTTTGGGCAATAAATCGAAAACTCATGGAGTATCCTCCAGAAGATAATGGATTTCGATACATCCCATTTAGAATTTATCAGGTAGGAGACAATAAAATAAAATCAAACTCATATGTATAGGTGCCATATATTGTAATCTGTTTTTAGAATTATGTTTCCTTTTCTAGCATTATGGCAAAACTTTGCATGCTCATTTTTGCTGGACCCTTGAGTTGTATGCATTAGCAGACAAAGTAGACTGTGCTTATTCTAATAGGTAATTAACATTTATTATGTTGCAAGTGTGTAATACTTGAGAATGTGCTGCAGCTGGTGTAAATGTTTGTCTGTTCTTTTTTTAAAAACAGTCCAACAGCCTAATTCTGTTTTTTAAAATAGCTACTAACTATGAAGAATGCTTTACATGCAAAATGCCCTGTGAAAGTTCTAAGCCAAACATTCTGGGAGCAACACTTTTCCCTCTACCACAGTATAGGCTTTTTTTCTTGTAGGCATTTTAAGGTGGAAGTAATGGCATAGGTCTTGCATCTAGTTCTTACTTTTGTCTTCTAGCTGTATACTTACATCCCAAAACTAGCTTTTAATGTGGGTTTTTTCCTGTTTTAATACACCAGCACTTTATTTTTCTCAGTGTTTTGTTTGGAGAAACATTCCTTGGAATCCTTACAACTTTTTCTTATCCTAAGGACATCTCCTTAGTTTTTATAGCATTGAGGTCACAATGAAGTTTGGAAATATGTATGGTTAAAAGCTTATACAAAAATTCGTGTAGCCTCTCTGTAAATTAAACAGTTGTGCTCTGTTGGAATGTTTCAATCTATTTATATTTAAGTTTTGCACCAATATCTATGAAAATAAAGTCCTTTATTCATAGAACTGAATATTCTGATACCTCTGTAAGAGGCTATAATGACCATAGAAGCCTGTACAGTCTTGCAGTGGGACTGGAGTAACTTTTAATATTAGATGTAAGACATTTACTGTCATAACGAAACCTTAGATTGAGAACGGAAGTCAGTTATTTTGTCAGAGATCACAGCAGATGGCAAGGTTTGTATTAGAATCAAAAAGTATGTGTCAGGAAAAGTAGTAGTCGCAGCATTTGTTTGGTTGGTGACTAAGTTATTTGCTTCTCTGATAGGTGTGAGGTTTTTTAAAAGTATTTTTATAGAAATCACGTAAATGGGTTTGCAAAAAAGAGGTTTTGCTCTCCGAATAGGTTGCAGATCTTCAGGGCATGAGGGAATATTTCTATGATACCACATGATTTCAAACTAATAAAGCTTTTTAAAAATAAATCAATCAATAACATCTATCACTTGAACCAGTAGTACTCATCTTGATTCCCATTACCTTTTGAATTGGAAACCCTTACTTGCTATAGTTTAAACCCAAAATATCTAACTAAGAATTGAAGACCAAACACAAATAAAGATGATGCTGAGGCAACCTTTGAGAAGGTTACTATGTATTATTTTCAGTAATGCTGCTCTTAGCATTTCTAAATATTTCCAGTAGTTTTAAAAATGTGGGTGCAGATGTCTCTAGCTTTTTTTATTTGATTTGTTAGTGTGTGTACCGATTACTGCTTTATGTGTTTAAAGGAATTTTCAGAAAGCCTTAGAAAGGGTGAAATTATAATTTAATTCCAAACAAGGAGTTAGTGACAAACTTGCATATGGAAAAATAGCTGATTCTAAAGTGTTCTTCAGATGTATTTAACCCCTACCCTGAATGCATTTAATTTCCATTAGTGCTGGTAGGAGACCTCTTAGCATTCTAATTGGTTGCTTGTATATCTCTACATAAACACCTGATTTAACCTGAGTTTATGTTGCTGTGGATATTTATTCCCTGTGTGTCTTCACACAGTGTTCTTGTAGGTACTTAAGAATACACAAGTGGATGGCGGGAAATGATGAGGCATTGCCTTCAATGGGAAGAGTTCCTCCTTGTATTCTCCATACCTTCTATTATGCCAAATTATTAGAAGGAAATTCTTTGAAGGGAACTTTGTTCTTTTTGGCAGTAGGAGGTGGATAAATTCGTTTTCCTTCAAAAAATTTTACTAGATTATGATACCAAGTAAGAAAAACCAGTCTTAGCTGCAATTACATGTGAATTGGCAAAGTTGCTGCAGAAAAAATGCATTCAATAAAGTGATTTGATAGATCTTTTTCACTGAAGAATTCATTATTTTAAAACTCAAAAACTCTTTCAGTTGTAAGTTTGTCTACTAAAATGCATTTCTAAAGAATAATATGAATCATACTTCTTGTGGTGACCAAATCTGATGGAGTGTGTGGGAGAAAGAAATGGCAAAAATATGAACATCATACTTGGGTAAGTCAGATCTAAACTAACCACAGGTAATTTTAAAAACCCTTGTCCAGCACCTCTTCTTTTAAGTATACCAGCTAAGATTGGACCATAATCCTGGAATCTACAGTAGATAATGTAAAAAAAGGTTGAGAATCACTAAGGATCAAATCTTGGTGATTTTATTGCCCGCTGTCTGTCATATTCTGTTAGCTGTGTCGTATGGAACTTGAAGCAGATAAACCTTTGATATAGGTGGAAACTTTTTCTACCAGAGACAGTTTTAAAAACAGTATTATATTTTTGTGATGATTTTAATTCAATGTGTCAAAAAATAACTTCCCCACTTCATCACTTCAGAGGTGTAAGGTGCTTTGTCTTCAACTGACAGGTGCACAAAAGCTTTTTTGCTTTTGTATCTGATAGTATTATAGAATTGAGTGCTTTTTGCACTTGTTCTTTAATGGCAAGAAAGAAAATAATAGTAATGTTTTGAGTACATTTTTGAATTCAAGTGCTTTGAGTATATTTTGAATTCAAAGCATCAAGCTTTTCATGTCCAGTAATAGAGCTAGTTTGGCTTGTGGAATTTCCCCCCATGTTTGTAAGACCAGCTGATGTTTCACAGTCTAATTGAGCAAACTGGCTGATAGATGGCAGGAAGTTTTCATCAGTCTTTGGCTCCAGGCACTGTGACAGGTCATATTAGTCAGGAGAGGAGTCTCTACGTGCTGATAGAGACTGCTCTGATGAACTGCTGCCTGCTGTGGGAGCATTCTGAGTCTCAGCTGTTGTGCACTTAATTTGTACTCATTCCCCATTTTTGTTTCTTGCTCTCTCCCCATGTCATGCTCACCCACTTCATCATGCTTTTCTCTGTAGTCTGCCCTCTGAGTGTATGGGGTTTAAAGCTGTATATCGTATTTCGTTCTTGAGATTAAGATTACGAAAGTATTGGAAAGGAAGTGGATGAAAACTCTTCATGCCAAGTTCTCTGGAGTTTTTTTAGAGTTGCATTGCTCGAGGCAGGCTGGCTGTTTTGTGTTTGCCATGCCAAGAAGGGGTGATCTACAATTGTTTGTGTATTCCTTTATTTGGTACTGAATGAGCATTTCCTTTGCTTCCATTTTCTAAGGGTTTTGATTAGCTTATTAATGTTATTGCTTATAATTACATAGTAGGCCTTAACTTTGAACAGGTTTTCCTATCCTAAGTCCCTTAAGATGTTGAGATGAAGTTGTACAGTCACAAATTGTGAGAATGTTTGTCTTCCTTTGTAACATGAGTGAAATTCTCCATACTTAATAATATATAAGTTAAATTTAACACTTTGCTCTTTATGTCAATCCTGCAGTATTGAGATGTCTAAGTCAACATAAATGTTTACTGTGACCTGCCCTATAAAAGTGGGAGTGGGAAATAAAATATTTTAAGACATTATTAATATGTGTCTCAATAAGTGAATCAGAAGCTCAAGCATGGCCATTTCCAAGCAATTGAAGAGTGTTTCATCCATATTTCCGCGTTAATTGGCAGAGCTCAGATAATCAGTTGCAAAACCCATTGCAAGTATGCAAATCAAAAGCACAGTTTGGGCCATGTTATGACAACTATTAAAAAACAGATCAAAAGAGATAGTTTGGAAAGATACTGGATCTACCTGTAGAGTTTTCAAGTAATAATGAATCTACCTTTTTATGCTAGTAGATTATTAAATTTGTTGTTGTTGAAAAGTCTCCATGGCATTTCAAGTATGAATTTCTCTGACTTCAGTTTCTAGATTCTGTTTTGCCTTACCCCACTTTAAAGTCATGTGACTATCTGATCTCCTATATTCACTTACGGACTGGTATCAGGACCTTTCTTTGCTAGGCTGAATCAATTCAGCTTTTTAAGCCTCTTGTCATGAGACTTTCTTATCAGTACTGAAGTTGGTTTTTAGTCATCTTTTCAAATGCTGGCTGGTAGTTTGATAATCCTCAAATTGGTATTGAGGTTAGGGAGATATAAAGAGCAAAAGTAAAGTTAATCTTTATAGGACATTAAACCAAAAATGCTTCAAGCATTGGTGGAATACAGGTGAAGTTAGGTACTGCTTGAAACTTCAGATCTGAAAAATATTATGAAAGAAATTGCAATGCAATACCTCGTCAATGAAAATAGCTAGAAAATATGCTGTCGACCTGAAGAGGGCAACACAACACAGCAAGTTTCAGCATTTTGTTGCCTAGTGTAGAATGCTCTTGAACAGACCTGTGTGCAATGTCTTTGTTTTTTCTTATTTATTGAAAACGACGCTTTCATAAAGGACCTGCTGAAAATAGGCAATTTGTTTCTTAAAAACTTCCCTTTACAAGGAAGAAGTTTGAGTGAATAGGAAGACCATGTGAAATATGATTTGTGTAACAGCTGGGCTCAGCTGAATTTCTGTGCTGAAGAGAAACAAATGGACTCTGAGTTATTCTAATAAGTGATGGTTCAGTACTAAAGAAACAGTAGCACACTTTCACCAGTTTTAAATTACTTCAAAATCAAATCTTTATGAATAAGAAAGTTTAAAAACTGCTAGGTAAATATTTTTCCTCATGATTGGGGGGGAAGAGAAAGAAACACTTCTATTGAGTATTGCACAGCGGCAGTGTGATCCTTAAATACTTGTTTTCTGAACTGGGTTGTTTTGCTCTGTGCTGAAAGTAATAGCAATTTGACTAGTTCTCACCTTGAGTTTGAAGGTCACTGTCACCACAGACCCACCAACAGTTCCGTAATTGCATAAGCTCTTCTTATGCATCACAGTGCACAGTGAAATGAGCTGGCTCAAACCAGTGCTGCTAAAGATGATTTTTTTAACATATTCTGTGTTAAGGGAGTGCTCATGCAGCTCTCTTGAAAGACTTCAGGAGCCCATGTGCAAGTTCAGCCTTGTACCTTTAAGAATCTTATACAGCATGGGAGCTGTCAATCAGAGTTTCAAAGAACAATTCTGAGGTGATAAACTGTATTTGTTGTCAAAACGTGACTAAAGTTTCCTGAAATATGCCCAAGTTGTCTGTAAAACTGTCAGTCTGCCTAGTTCAAAGCTATTGTAAAAATTGCACAGTGCTCAGGGAAGGAGATGCAGAGGAGATGGAGCTGTAAAACCTTGGTTTGGGTTGATTCTCAGCTGTGGTTGAGCTGTTACCAAGCTGGATGGTTTTAAGCTAGTTCAGGCCTGTCACTAGCAGCTACAGTAATTCTTCTGGGTTGAGTGAAGATGTAGCTTGCATGCAATGAATAAAGTAGTTTTGCTTGTATGAGAAACAGTTAGCTGAGTTTCTGCATTATACCTAGTTTAAAATATTGAGGGATATACTGGATTCTGCATATTGGTGGTAAAATGGGTAGTAATTTTTTTTATCCTTTTTTTATCTTGCAATACTTAAGTTACTCGTAAATCCCAGAAGAATCTAAGTATGTGAAAAACCAGTTGAATCCTACTAGTTATTAAATTAAGTCAAAGTAGATCTTGAATTACAATGGAATAATGAACACTTTGTGTGTGGGGGGAAAAATTCCATTGGCAATTTGAAAATACCTTAATCTTGCCTCTTATGCACCCCGCAATTACAAATTGGTAATAACTTTTTAACCAATTGGTATTGTATAAAACTCTTAAATTGTTGTCTTTTCTTTGGATTGTCTTATGACAATGGAGTTGAGTGTGAATAAGTTTGAGTAAGTGTTCATACTACAAGTTTGAATTTAAAACATGAGGTTTGAATCCTTGTGGCTCCCTAAACTGTTTCGTTAAGGTGGTAACCTTGTAGATTTATATATCATCCTAAATTTGTTAGGAAAGTTAGTGTATGTATGCAATTTGTTAAAAATTGTACTTTTTACCTCAACCTTGAATCTTTATTCTTAAGAATATCAATACATTGAGAGGCTATGATGAAGACAATGAATGAAACATTAATTCAGTTGAGTTGGGTCTGTGTACAGTTACTCACAGATCTTACAATTTAATTGCAGTGTTCTTTAGTATATTGCTGCTTTTCCTCTGTTCACTAAAGCTGATCACTTTACTTTTCCATTTCACTTGCTGTAGCAAACACAAACTGATTTGCCACTTTCATCACATACTGTTTAATGTGTGCAGGTTCTTACGTTGTGGCAAAAGGGACTTTGCTTAACTGGAGCTGTATTCCCTAGAGATTGGCTCTTGTACTCTGATGTAGTAGGAAAAAAAAAAAAAAAAAAGAAAAAAATTGAGCTGCTTTCCTCAGAAAAAGGGAAAAAGCTGATACGTAATTTTTTCCTCAGAGAAATGAGGAATGTCATCTTCAAGGGTTATTTCTGTGGCTGTGCAGCATAAGCAGTGCCTATAGAACTAAGCCTAGCTAGCTTATGATGCTGATGCAAAACTCTGTAGAGATGAAAGCCACAGACCGTACCTGTTTTGACTTACCAATATCAGCATTCCACCTTTACTTATTTTTAATTAAAATAGGTGAATAAAGCGGGTTAACTTTTGCACAGAATTGAGGATTGGAAAATACAGAAAGTGTTCTGTTTTTTGGAAAGTACCAAGACTTCTATTGGCATTTTCCAGAAGACTTAAAGCAAATTCTCTACAGGTGAATGTGGAATGGAACAAACCTATGAGGAAGTGGGATATGACATCACACTCTAGAAATATAATATGAATTAGCAAACAATTTTGTGAAAATTTGCTGTCCTTGATTATAGGATCTCCTGTTAGTTAATCATTAGTGTGGAAAACTACAGCAAATTATTGGATTTAATGGTTTGAAGTAGCTTAAAAGAGATTTATGAAGTATTGTATTCTTCACTGCTCTTAAGCAAGCAATGTAGTGTTTGTTTTTGTGGATGTAAATCCATTTCTAAAGTTGTTTGCTTGATAGGTAGTCAGTATTCAATTGCTCAGTTTTTAAGTGGGGCTTAGCTCTGCATGTGCACACAAAGCGCTGCAGCTATAAAGAGCAATATTGATTTGTTGTCCCTGGCTCTTCAGATATCTTGATATTTTACCAGTTACAAATACAAATTCTTTCCTGGAAAGGAAATGTACTACTTTGAGGCCATACTTTTATTGTAGGTATGTTGTCTTCTCAGGGCTCAACAGAACTGCCTCTCTGGTTTTTATATTTAGTCTCTGCTATTTCTGGCTGTGTGAGGGTTGCCTGCTCTGTGTGTCTCAAGTGTTGACTTTCTTCTGCTTCTAGGATCTTCCAATTCACCTGACATTAAATAATGCAAATCCAGTTGTTCAGAGAATACAATGCTACTTTCCCTGCACAAGGAAATTCAATAGATAATGTGAAAGACCAGGCAACAGCCAGAATGTGATTCAGCCATGCTTGTTAGGCATTTTGAATGGTACTTCTGCAACCTGTTGTGTGGAATTGGAACTTTTGGCAATACATACTCTTATTAAAAATGACCCACAAATGACTCCCTGTCATAGGTCCCACATAGCAGTGGAACTTCCTATGACAAGGAAAGTAAATATATCCTGGGCTGCTGCAGGATGAGAATTGTCAGCAGCTTGAGGGAAATGATCCCTCCAGTTCACTCAACACTGGTGAGACTGCGCCTGGAATCTTGTTTTGGGCTTTCCAGTTCAAGAAGGACATGGAGCTATGGGATGAGAGTACCGTAAAGACCACTGAGATGGTTGAGGCAGTAGTGAGTCTAACATGAGAGGAGAAAAAAGGCTGTGGGAAATAGGACTATTCAGTCTAGAGAAGAAAAATTTGGGGCTGGGGAAGTCTCATCAATGTGTATAAATATGTCTGAATATCTGAAAATACTCAAAAAGTATTTTGAGTGCAAAATCAATGTAGACAACATGATGCATTTTCACAAACAGTTACAGAAACTTAAGCAGTATCTTCAACTTTCAAGTGTCACAATGTGCTCAGGCCATTAAATTTTTAATCAGTTTGTTAAGGGATGCTTTCTAACTACACTTATCTTTTTCAGATAACTGGAATATGTGGTAGGACATTAACTTTCCAATGTTTTGTATGGTTCTAATTACTCATTTTGTTGCTATTACATGAAGTTTTTTCTAAAAGATTGTAAGGAAGTATTCTCTGCCAGTTTAAATAGTATGGAGAAGGGTGATATTTTAAATAGTTCTTTAATCTTTTTAAAGACGAGCAAGTAATTGCCCTCAACAATGTAAGGGAGAATTAACTGAAATAGTTGCCATATTTCTCTGTAGGTTTATAATGCTCAATTATTGTTAGTTGTGTACAAAGTTAGGACAGAACTGCAGTTGCTTCATAAGTATGCTCTGTTTAATGAAAGGCATCAAGGAAGACACAAGTTGTTGTCCATGAATGATTATGAGAATAGTCCTTAACCATTCATGATCAAAAATGGTTCAATATTATTGTCTAGACATAACTGTAATAAGCTCTACTACATAAAATTTTAACCTTATTCCAGATGTGTTTATAATTCTGGTTGTGGCTTTAATTTGACTACAGTTTTGGCTAAGATACTAGATAATTTTAGCATTATTACTTGCATCAATTCTTGACATAATACTTGCCACATGTTATGGGGGCCGTTGTTAAGGTCTGTTAAAGCTTCCACCAAGAAAACACATCGTGTAATTCATCTTGCTTTTAAACCAGTGATCATTTATGTTCAACATCACCTAAATGTTTTTCAGTTTGTGTAATACTGTTAGGAGTGCTTTCAAGAATAACAGAATTTTCACTTCACTTGCTGTTGTGATTCCTTGGCACATATGATTGATACAACGATTACCTCCCCATCTAGGGAGTTTTATAGAAGTGTCATTATAGAGGTACATATTCAGCATGACCATATTGAAGCATATGTGCATGCATTCATAGAATCATCTTCAGCTTCAATCTAGTGATAAACTTCTGCACTGCTAATTTAGGTGGCTGGAGTTAATGTAATTAAATGTATAAAGTGTAGCCGGTTTGTTGAATCTTTTTTATGTCATTGTTGTTTCAGGCCTCTTAAAAATAGTAGGGAGTGTAAAATTCCTGTCTGTCAGGATTAAGACTTTCCATTAAATGAGGAAAACAGAGTCCTTTTTACAACATATAACTGTAGAAATTCTGATGCAAACTCCAAAGTAGGTGAAAGGATTAATTTTTTTCCATAGGTTAAACTCAGGTATATATGTTGTTATTTTTACAACAACTGAAAATGTCTAATTTATTAGAGATATTTAAAATGTAGTATGGGAGAAACAGGTAATTTGATTTAACACATTTGTTGATTTTATAGCTAGTCCTGCAACGCACAGCACATCCTGTCAGTGACTCAATTTTTGTGGTAATTCTAGGTAGGTATGTTGAGAATGTCTATTCTTCTTTTTGTCTTATGGGTTTTAGTTACGTCTTGGACATATAAAAGCATTACTTGCTTCTTTTATTAAAAAAAATAATTAATCCTGTTTGGTATTGAGTTGTACCTTTTTCTCTGAACAGTGATATGGTATTGTAGATAAGCAGTTCAAAATTTTGAATGCTAACAAAAGCAGTGCCAGCCTTATTCAAAGGACACAAAATCATAACTAGGACATCTACTTGGTGGACTTTGCAGAGACTAAAGAAATACTAGAAATAGTCTTTTTTGTTGGAATGTTGTTCTGGTCCAAACATCTTAAAGAGTAAGTGAAATAGAAAAATTATCAAAGGTATAGAATAAAGCAGTGGTTGTTCTGGGAGAAGCCCTCTGTTACTTGGAAAATTTGAAGAGGGGAGGAGCAAGAATTACAGGATAAAGACATATCACATTGTTGTGTTTTATTCCTCTTATAATAGAAGCTCAAAAATATTAATGAAGTTTGAAAGGTGACAGATTTCAAATAGATAAAACAAGATCATTTTTTGTGTACTTTAGCTTGTTGAGCTGAAAATCATCTTTATGAAAGAGATGGAAGTTATTTTCAAGTTTTTTTAAAAGGAAAGAAACAAAACAATAAAAACCCATCAACTCCCACCCAGAAACATTGTTGTACCATCTCCACAATTAAATACTCAATGAGTATGGTCTAGTATTAAGCAAAAAGAAGTCAAAGGTACCCATCCTGAAATTCCAGCAAAATCCCAGCATTTCAGCACCAGTGGAAGAACAGTATTTCAGATGGGGATTTGCAGTATCTTGCTTTTGGACAGGCATGGTGTTGTGATGGCTCTGTGACTACAGAAACTCATCAGCTTTTCAGTTGGTCACTTTTAAGTTGTGCATTGAGATTCTTAATTGAAAACATTTCTACAAAGTAGAAGACATCTAAAATGTATGGGAAAATGTATTTTAGCAAATATTTGCATAATTTTATTGTCCTGTTCTTTCTTGTTAATATAAAATAACTTGCATAATTGTGCAAACTCTTGTTACTTCTAAAGCTTCTTGGTTGAGTTTAAGTGAGTTTAAACAAAATGGTTCTATGAAATTGAGAGCTTTTTTTCAATGTAAAGTTGTTCATTACAAAGCAGCACAGACTATGAATTTGACAAGTTACTGAAAATATAATGGAATATGTAAGGAGGTCTCAGCTTTTGTTGTTTTAGGTTGCCAGCTTATACACATGTGGGGATTGTAAGAACTTCTTTTTTTTTACTTTGTGGATTCAGTATGCATGGTAACTTTTATTTGTTTGAATATTGAAGAGCAGTTGAGTGTTTAGGCAGAAAATCCAAATCCCTTCCTCTTGATGAAAATAGTGGTAACTGTGATTTTTCCAGATTAAAACCCAGTGGTTTGTGAGTTATGTTTTTCATTTTAAGATGCATCCTGTATAAAGTATCTGACTAATTAAATTGTGGATTTCATGCAGTGTTTGATCTTATGTTGATTCTGAAAAGGACCAGGCAAGCTGACAATTTTTTTTTTTTTTTTTTTTTTTTTTTTGCCAGGATGATAGGGAAGAAAGTTACATTTGTTAGCATAGTATGTATCTATTTAGATTGTCTGTGAGACTTTGCACTGCCTTAAAGGGCCTCTTAAAACTTGCCCTCACCTATAACTCTTCTCAATGCCAGTATTCCTGAATAGGTAACTTTAATCTTCTCACTGTGGTGTACTTTGTTTTCACCCTCACTCTCCTGTCATTGTCAAGGCTTAAACTTTGTTTTAAAAAGAGTAAAATCGTCATTTGTCCTGCAGTCATGAGATTTGTGGTGCTATGTACTATTAGAGAAGAATGAGAAATTGCAGTTGCAGTTAAGTCCAACTTTCTAGAAAGTATATTAATTCAGAGATGAAGATTTGCTTTCATATAAATTCAATAATTTGATACTAAATTGTGAATATGATCAGTATAAAATGCCCTGAAATTTTTAGGCTGAGTGATTGTCTTCATATGCTCATGTACTTGAAGGCATTTTCTCTGCAGAGGTTGGCAATTACCAATTGACTTTCACCTATTGTATGCTGCAAATGCATCCAGAATCTTGAGCAGCTCACAGATACATGGAGGCTACACTGTAAAATAAAATAATTTTTAAATTATTTTAAAAAATTTCTATTGAAAGTATAATAATTTTTGCTGGCAAAATGATGGATATTGTATGAATATTTGCTTTAGCTCTAGTGTAGATTATTTGAAATCATTATCAGTTATGCAGTGATATCTTTATGTGTTAGATTAGATTTTCTTGTGATTGATTAAGCAAATATTGTACAAAACACAACATTATATAAGCAGCTATTCATGGTGTCTGTTTCTTCATGTCTTCTTGTAGTAAATGGAATCATAGAATAGTTTAGAGTAGAGTTGGAAGGGGCCTTTGAAAGGCCATCGAGTCCAACCCACCTGCCACGGGCAGGGTCCTCTTGCACTAACCCATGTCGCTCAAAGCTCCATCCAGCCTGGCCAGGACTTGCAGGGATGGCAATACTGGAGTAGAAAGTTGTAGTCAAGCTGGTTTTGTGTTACTACACGTGAAAAAGAGCGATGGCAAGGTTGTGCTAAAACTGTGCTCCTGTATGACTAAGACACTTGGAAAAGTTGCCCTGTAAATATTGTGAATGTAGGATGGGACTTTTCTTTTGATTCTTTTAATGCATAAAGCATCTGCTGCTTGTGAGGGAAGAAGTGTGTAAGCATCTTGGGGTAATACTCTGGCTGTAGGATTAGATTTGTGAACCACAGTCTTTGTATAAACAACAGGCAGTTACTTTTATCATTTTAACATTGATGAAGACCAGTGATTTTTATTTACTTTACCACATCTGTGTTGCTTAACACTTAAAATGCAAAACTGAATTCATTTTCTATAATGTTTCATGATAGCAGCTAAGGATATTGTTTGCAGCAGTCAGCAACTATGTGGGAGACTTGAGAAAGTACAACTTTGGCTTTTCCCTCTTGGCATAAAATTATTATAGCTAGGGAAAAAATTGTTCTTAATTTATTAATAAATAATGAGAAACTGCAGTACACACTTGGGAAATTCTTATCTTAAAAGTCTGTTGATAATAACAACCTTTGACTGCATACTTCTGTTTATTTCCACTACTACTTCAGGCGTTAAACACTTGGGAGTTATGACTGGACTTCTGTGAATATCCAATTATTTTTAAAAACTGAACGTGGTACAAAATTGTTTTGACTAAAAGAATGTTTTAGTGGGATTGCATTCCGCCCCCCTCTCATTTTTTTTCTTCTTTTTTTTTTTTTTTTTTAAATGTTTTGCATGTATGTTTCTTCAACATAATGTGCCACACTTTTCAAGTGTGGATCTGGCTGAGGCAGATGCATCCTGCTGGCTGTGTGCCTCCCACCATTTTTCAGATGTTCACGTATTTCATTAGCATTGATGATATCCCCGTATTGGTGCCCTGAGGACATGGGGAAGTGACTAGAGCAGCTAGGAAACGACTTTTGATTAATCTTCATAAGAAAAACTGGGGAAAAAAACATTTTTCCATATTTGAAGACTGTTAGCAAGAAGTAACAAGTAGTTGTGTGTCAACAGTTCTGCACTGTACTGCCCTGGAATTACTTCTGAGCTAGAGACTCACTCTTAGGGACTCCCTGCCTGTGAGTGACAGTTGTGTTGCTGTTCTTAATTTGTTTTTTGAGTGATTGTTTTTTACCCATAAACCCCCACTGGGAGATAACATACCTCTTGATGTTGAGTAGTTTCTATTTTTTCATTACCATAGTAGGATGGGAGACACTTTCTGAGAGGTGGGAAACTAAATTTGAAAGGGGTAATGGCTTGTATTGCTTGTTCCAGTTAAGATAATATGTGATGAAAGTCTCATTTGCTGGAGCCCGTTCATCCACAATGCAGGGCACATCAGCTGCTTTTGGAAGTTAGCTGCTAGCAGAAAATTGTCAGCAACAATTTGGAGCTAGATTAAAGTGTTTGAGTTGGTTGAATATGAGATTTTTAACTTCTCTGCCTTAGGTGGTGGGATTGGGTGGAGATGTCTGGTTACCAGGAAAAAAAACCTTGGTCTTTGCAATGTCAGCCCCAGAGCTGCTTTTACAGATACCCAAGGAAGAGAGCCACCTTAAAAGAACCACAGTTCTTAATAAGTGCTGAAGATCTGATAGAATTCAATCTGGCCAGGGACATGAAGGGCAACAAGAGGAGCTTCTATAGGAATGTCAGGGATAAAGGAAGACTAGAAAAATTGTGAGCCCTCTCCAGAAGGAATGGACAGACCTGTTTACCCAGAACCTGGGAGTATTCAGTGTCTTTTTTTCCTCAGTCTTCACCAGTAAATATTCCAGCTACACTGCCCAAGTCCCAAAAGGGAAAAAGGCAGCAACTGGGAGAATAAAGAACTGCTCACTCTAGAAGATCAGATCCAAGAATACCCAAGGAACCTGAAGGTGCACAAGTCTATGGGACTGGGTGAGAGACACCCACACACACCTTGAGGAGAGTGACACATGAAGTGGCTAAGCCACCATCCTTCATATTTGAGAATTTGTGGCAGTCCAGTCAAGTTCCTACTGAAATGTAACCCCATTTTTTAAAAAGGGAAATAATGAAGACCCAGGGAACTACAGGCCAGTCTAACTTTAGTGCCCAACAAAGATCATGGAGCAAACTGTCGTGGAAGCTATGCTAATGCATATGGGGAATAAGGAGTTCTGCTTGATCTGCCTGGAGAAGAGAATCCTCCAAAGAGACCTTCCAGTACCTAAAGCTGGCCTACAAGAGAGCTGGGGAGGGACTTTTTACAGGGGCATGTGGTGATAGGATTAAGGGAATGGCTTTAAACTGAAAGATGCATAGTTGAAATAATTCCTTTGCATATCTGCAGCAGAAGTGGGCCATATATGTTCTTTACATATGACTGATTCCTTAAGTAGATAGAAGATTCTAGGTTGCCTGTCAAAGCACAGCACTTTTTTTTTTGGAAGTTGGTAGTGGTTCTTGCAGCTGAAATAGTTTGAAATTTTTGTTATAAAGTCTACCGAGGAAAAAAAATCACCTGTTGATCTGTGATGGTAAGGTATTGCTTTGGCTTGGCAAAATATCTAAGGATATGTTGAACTCCTAAATTTGTGCTCACTTCTTGGTTTTTTGTTTTTGGTTTTTTGGTTTTTTTTTTTCAATTGAGGCTATATTAACATATATAATATGTTTTTTATTAAAGGTTGCATTCCCATAACAGAAGATTTGGGGCTTTAAAAAAAAAAATATTAACACTCTTGTATCCATGACACTATCTATGAACTATCTTCACAGTTTTTCTGGAGTGACACCTTACTTGTAATTGTTAATAAACAAAAACTTCCCTGCATTTCATGATATGAATGAAATGCAAGGTGTGGGGCAGGGGGAATGTGGAAATACCAGATGTTTCTTCTGGTGCACCTTTACTTCTGTCCTATTGTGTACCTGTCTGAAGTGCTAATGCTACATATTTGCATGGTCTTTTAATTGTTTGGTTTGATTATTTTTATTGAAACAGGCAACAACAGAGAGACCTTTTATACAGAAGCTCTTTCGACCAATTGCTTCAGGAGGACAGTTGCATACTTTGGGAGACCTGCTAAAAGATGTGTGTCCTAGTGCTATCACCCCTGAAGGTACTGCAGAAATAACTTTTTGTCCAATAAGATAATTCTTTTTCTGTTGGTTTATTGGTTTTAGTTTGGGGGTTTTTTTTGTGGTTTTTTTGTGTTTTTGTTTTTGTTGTTTTTAATATGAGTACTTTGGAGGAAGAACTAAAATGTCAGTACCAGAGTTTCAGATTTCATTAATTCCTGGCTCTTTACTGTGCCCTGCATGGTTTCAAGAAGGTAAGATTGAGTCCTTAGTCACTCCTGAAAAATTAATCTCTAGAAATTTTACTCTGAAATTTCTGTACTCTTTTGGTGTTATGATGGTCATAGTAAAAATATTGACATGTTATTTTCTTCACTTCAAAAAAAATTTTATGAACGTGTCAGCAGATTTTAAGTTACCTTTAATTTTGCATTCCAAAAACTTTTTATATGTAAAACTCCAAAACTGATAGAAATTGAAAATGTTTCAGAATGCTTTTTTCTGTTCTTGAAGTCCAGCCTTTTAAAATGTACTAGTAAAAGATTTTTACAAGTATATAATAGTTTGTATATTATTACGAATTAATATTGTGTGAGCAATCAATGTAGCATATTATTTCATACAATAGCATTTGTTGATCTGCACTAATTCAGGAAATGGGCTTTTTTGGATGCAGTTTTAGTCTCAAAGCTTACAAGTATTGGAACTGTGATACATGTTTTAGGGGGGATAAATGTAACAGTTATGTACTCTGCAAATTAGGATCAAAATTATTTAATGCAAAAGGTTTTTTATTTGTTCTTGTTGTCGTCTTACCAGTACCTGTAAATGAAGAACTTACAAGAAATGTGTGATAGTCTAGAGAAGATCTTGGCACAGAATATACTGGTGTAGTATCAGCATCTTTTAACAGTGAAGCACTGAACTGGAAATCAATATAAAATTCTGCAAGATTTTGTTGTATACAGAAGTTGCTTGATTAAAAATTAAACAGCTGTCACAGATTTCTCCCAGTATCAGGATCTTAGAAATTCACTGAAATATCCAAGTACTTTTTTTTTACCTTTCTTTAATACTTGTTAACACATGAGAACAATTTCCAAAAATAACAGGAGGTAAGAAAACTTTGGAATATTGCTAACCATGTGTCCATTTTTCATAAAGCTATTTTAAATTTTGGAGCATTATTTTAAGTAATGCTTTCCACTAACTGTCCAAAAGATAAAGGGAGATACCAATAGATACATGAATGTTAGCACCAGCGAGTTTAACCATCTTTAAGTACTTCACTGTCAGTATCATACACACCCTACTGAAGAGGTACAGAGGGAATTTTAAAAAATCATTGAGAAGGATGGATGCATTTTAACTTGAAAGGCAGTCGAGCACAAATTAAATGAAAGAAACTCATAAGCATTTATGCACAAGTTATTCCAGGATTTAAGGGATGACAATTTTTATGCACATTTGCCAAAGCTGCAGATGGTGAATGTGCTAGTTAACTGCCCTTATTGAAAGTGTGAATGTAATACAATTCTATCTGAATACCAGTGATGGTACTTCGCATCAGTAGGCCTTCTTTTCAGATGTTGACAAAAGCACCAATCTTGGATAGCAGAACAGATATATGCTGTGCTAATTGCTTGCTTCATTTTTGTTAAAAGTTAAAAAAGCTTACATTTATTCAACCTGGACAAAAAAAAAAAGTTGAAAGAAGAGAAACTAAAGTAGGTATTGTTATTACACATAGGAGGAGGGATGTGAAATTTGGTGGGTTTTGGAGTGTTGGAATGTACTTGTCTGTTCCTGTATACATCTGCTGAAATTTGACCCAATTTTTACTGAGCAACTTGCAAACTTTAGAGTTTAATAGATCTGGTCCCTCACATGGGTGTGAGCTACCCAGAACTCGGCACATTTTCTCCTGTAACACAGCTTTGTGTCGTAGTTCAGTTGTTCCTCTTGTGTTGTGAGTGTTCTCCCCTTCTGGTGTGCCGGAAAGCCAGGGAAGCTGTCTGAGCTAAATGCAGAAAACAGTGTGGGCTTCTGAGGAGATGTGGGGGTAGACTGATACACAGAGCCAGTGGAAGTCAGAGTCTGACTGAGCAAGTAATTTGGAAGAAAATGACAGATCTGGGAATCATTAAATGCGATTGGGAGAGTGACTGTAAACAATGTGGCAGAATGAAAGAGATTGGGGCAAAAGCCAAAACCTGACATAATAAATGCGAACACCTGGACAGAGTAAGTGGGGTAGGAGATGATAAAAGGATGAAGGAGAAGAAGCATCTTGTTTGTGGAGCATGCACAGAGCTTGTGCAAGGCATCTGTGAAAGAATGGTGAGTAGATATCCTGCTGGCCAAGTGATTCAGAGAAGGGATTTGGAGGAGCAAATTGAATCAGAAATTGAAAAGAAGGGTAGTTTGTGCTGGCAGAATGACAAGCTGCAGGTGAAGAGGTGGTCAGGTGGAGCTGGGGATTGTCTGATGAAGGACTGAGGAAAGCCTGTTCAGGGTTGCTGTACCGCAGACAGGAATACAAAGCAGAGATTTAGGCATGGCAACATGGAAAGTAAAGAAGGAAGAAGCAGAATTAGAACAAAACAGAGGGATGATCAAGAAAGGTTCAGGCATAAAGGAAACTGACCTGAAAAGATGGATGCCCATGACAGCAGTGATTCTTATTGCTAAGGGTCATGGACAAGGAAGGACAGTGCTGGTTTAGGCTTGACTGCTAGAGGTCATCATACTCTGTTCACTGATTATTCAATCTAGCCAATAAATGCATTTGATTATTCTCTTTCTTGACTAAATCCACTCATTCATTATTCAAATGTAATGTGCACTATATTAAGTGTTCATGCTCTAATACAGCTTTAAGCTATTAAAAAACCATTTAACTCACTAGACTGTTTAGTGCCATTTTTGAGTTTTGCCTGTAGAAATGTTAGCAGCCATAATGAGGAAAAGCATCACCCTTTTCCACCAAGTAGACTAAAGTCTCCTGAGACTGCAGAAGCACAGCACATCTGTGCTATTGAAGTCTCCATGAAACTCATTCAGTAAAATAATTTTCTCTCTGATGCTGGACCACTGAGAATTTAACAAAATTCCTATGTCAGCAGATGTTCCGTCAGTTCAAAATACAGAAGAGGTATGGGTATAGGAGAGTTTCATTTGCAAGCATGTTTTGGAAACCTGGGATACTACACCTATACGTTTTACTTCTGAAGCAGTTGTCTTAATTTGAAGTTGAATATTTGAAGTTTAGAAGGTGTCAGAGCTGTAGACTGCCTGTACAGTCATAATTTCCTTACATACTTACCATTCAGCTTATAGTCACTCTCTGCCTCTCATCTCTCTTTGTCTTCTATGAGACTATTGTCTTTCTGCCCAGGCTGGGCATGTTTTAGTGTCAGGTGTGTGTAGTGAAAAATCACAGTCCTGATTCTTGAAGGGATAAATCAAGAATTAATGTGCTTCAATGACTATTATAATTTAGGCAGCTGAATACTGCCTTTGGGAACATAATTTAATTATTTTTTTCCCTGGAGAATTCATTCATATGTAATCACAGGCAAGCTGAGTGTTACAAATCCACACATTTTATAGAGAGGAGCATCAGAAAAATCCAGTGATCAGTGTGATTGTTCTGCTGAACAGTTTGCTTGCTTGTGCTTGAAATCAGTGAGAACTCTGGGCCTTTGAGTGTGCAAACCCTAGGCACTTTCTCAAGTTTAGGCCTCTCATAACTGTTCTTTTGTCCCACCCTCCAAAAAAACTTAAATTTCTGACTATAGTATCACTTTGACTTCAATTTGTGATCTCTAAAATGATGATAATTCAGGAGACTCTTGTTAAAATGGTTTCTAAAGGAAAAATAGATTGTAGTCAGACATTAAAAATTGTCCTCGTTGGATCTTACTTAGTGTCTTCTAATAGTTTTCTTGTAAACCTGTATGTTTTGTCTTAATCTGCACTTTATTCTGGTGGAGGCATTAAAATAATATTGTAACAAACCAGAATACATTATCAAAGGTTTATTAGAAAATAATTAAAAACTTTTTCGTGTCTAGATTTTCAGACTATTCAGTTATTGAAGTTTAGATTTACTTAATTTTTCTGAACAAAAGAAATAAAAGTGGTATCTCATCAAAAGTATGCTTAAAGATACAATAGATACTGGAGAAGCAGTTTTTTAAAATCTTTTTATTCTTCTTTTCAAAGCCATTTAGATAATTTTTCAAGCTGTATTTAACCTCCCTCTTTAGTGAATTGATTCACTGGTGACATTAACTGCATCTTTTCTTCGGTGCAACAAAATCAGTATGAGTTTTTTCTTTCTGTTTTTCTCCATCTGTTGACTTCCCCCCCCCCCTTTTCCTCTATGGTTTTCTCTTTTCCAATGACTTTTCATTCAACTGGAAGCTTCACGGTAATTGTGGTGGTTGCTTGTCTGTGGTGACATCCGTAACTGAGCTTTGTGCCGTGGGAACACAGAGAATATATGGTTTTCAGACTCTGCATTTGTAGCTGTACACTGAGCTGTTCCTGCTGCCAGATTCTTAAGGACCACCACAAGAGGCGGGAGGGAAGGGTTTCAAGAACCACCCACAGTGTCTATATGCCTTTACTTTAGGAAGCATGGATATAATTAAGTCTTCCTTTTAACTGTGCTGAGAAAAATGTTTCAATGAAAAAATGTATTTATATATATATGTGGATTGAATATATGCATTGATTACCAACTGTTGAGAACGCGGTGTAAAGAGCACTGTCAAAAGAACAGGTTGAATAATGACATTAAAAGATTGATAGTGAAAATGATCTTTTAAAATGCTGTGTCAATATTATTTTGGACTGTTATGGACTGCGGGTAACTGTTTAGAATACTGTATTTTATTTAAATTAGCTTATGAAACTATTTATTCAAGGCTTTTATTGTTCGTTGAAGTGCTGTAAAAAATGAAAACTTTGAACTGCTATTATCCCAGCCTATATTTTCTCTCTCCTCAGAGAGAGGTCCTTTATTTGATTTTATATATATATACATAATCTTTAAAAAAAATACATGTATGTCTGTAAAACTTTTTTTCTGCTTAACGAGTTCTGTACAGTGCTCACCTTTCTGGGCTGCTAGTTTCATCTGCTTAATCTGTTAATCCGAGAAAAACTAGTTGTCAAAAGACTTTGTTATGGGTGTTGTTATACTAAAGCAAAGAGTGGCTTCTGTTTAGAATCCTCTAACTCTTCAGATTGCAAGGAGTATTGGCTTTATTTTCTCTTGTCCTCAATCACTGTACTGGAGTTGGAGCAGTGTGCACAGTAGTTGGGAACCCCTTTGTCAGAATATGTATCAAGCTTTTCAATCATTAGTAATAATGGTAAGAAAGTGTAAAGGAAAGCAGTGGAATTAGAGCAAACACTAAGAAGCCAATGTAGTTCTTAAAACTATTGGCTATTACATTAATTATCTTGACTATAAAGGATACCCTGTTTCTTTAAAGCAACAATGAGAATGCCTGTCTTTGTTAGTAGCAAACACAGAATCGTAGAATGATTTGGATTGGAAGGGATCCTAGAGCTCATCTAGTTCCAACCCCACTGCCATGGGCAGGGACACCTTCCACTATCCCAGGTTCCTCAAGGCCCCATCCAGCCTAGCTTTGAACACTTCCAGGGATGGGGCATCCACAGCTTCTCTGCGTAACCTGTGCCACTGTCTTGCCACCTGCTGAGTAAGGAATTCATTCCTAATATCAAATTTAAACCTGCCCTCTTTCAGTTTAAAGCCATTTCCCTTTTTCCTACTTTCATGCCTTGTAAAAGGCATCTCTTGTAGATGCTGCATCTCCAGCTCTCTTGTAGACCTTTAGGTACTGGAAACATTTAAGAATTCTAAGAATAATGAAATGTTCAGAGAACCTTCAAGGAAGATGCACTTATTTTTACTTTGTATGACTCCTCCTGCAGTATTGTGCAGTACTTTCTTCCAGAAGGCTAGGTTAGAACTGATCTAATATAACCCTCTCTAATTTTGTGTCTGAGTAAGTATTTAGACAGCAAGTGTGTTTTGCATCTGTTTTCTCATTAGCTGAATTTTTTTTCTTTTTACATGTTTCCTATTTAGCTGCTTCATAGGCAGTGGTTGTGTGGCAACAGAAACAGTATGACCAGGTCACCACCTTCCACTGAACATAGATACATTTTATTTGTTTCAGTCATTTTCTTTGTTCTGGTCTTCCTGTGTTGACATAAAGTTTGAGAAGCAGTGAAGTCCTTCTTGTCATGTTTAATAAATATTAAAATAATTATTTTCAAACTAATCCAATAATCACTTCTTCTGTATTTTAGCCTGCTGTAGTCTTCCTTTAAGGCATGTTATATTTTTGTTTAGTTACTGAACTGTATTTTATCAGTTACACAGCAGTTCATAAATTAAAGTCTGAAATTTTACTATGGATAAACCTATATTGTGTATTAGCATATTTTTATTTACTCTATTTCCATAATTATTGTTTAATTCAGTTCATTTAAAGGCTGCATACAATTGAAATAAAATTTGGAAGTTGTGTAGTAATATGGATATACTTAGCTTGCTATTTATGGACTACTCTTCCTGCCTGTATAGAGTTTTTGGAAATCCTTCCAGGAAGATGGGCAATTTTGTTTCAGTTTTCAGTCTTTTAAAGTAAAACATAGCAAGTTCTGTGCTTTGAATATAGTAAACTGTGTTTAGTTTTCAGTTGTGATCATCCTCTTTTGGAGGAGTATGTGTGTATTTGTTTTTTATGTTTGTTCATACTCAAATCTGAGGCAAGCTGGTCAGTTAGGTTTTTGGGTCAGGGTCTCATTATATTTGATCCTGATAGCAGCATCAGGAAAGAGGGTACTTATTTTTCAGCTCTTCTTTCAACTTGCGTTGACCTATCTTATTTTCTGTCTTGTCAATATCTCTTCTTTTTCTTGCTCATGTTCCTTCATCATCTATTCCAGTAATAGCTCTTGCTGGTTTTGTTACTCTTTTAGTATCTGCTTTTGCATCCTCTAAAGCTAACTCTCCTTTGGCTAAGCTTACTGCAATTTACATAACTGATTTTGCAGATTTTTAGATCTTAGCTGATTTCCTAACAGGAATAGATCTAGTTTTCTGGGGTAGTAATTAGTCACTTCTGCTCTCTTAGTTTTTTCTTTTTGCTTTCTATCTTTTTGTCCTGTGTTATTCTATTATCTAGACTTCAGTTCTGGAGTTTACCAGCAAATTTCTGTATCACTGGATACAAAAATCTAAAATATTTGGCACCTAGGGCTGTGTCTCTATCGGCATTTTTTCATTTCGCAGTTTCTCTTGCTTTTCATTTGTCCTCCAAGATGACCAATGCCCTGGTTGGTTACTCAGGGAAGTCAGAATAAAATTGTCCTGTGTTGACCTTCTCATTCACCATTTTACATGTATCCTTTCCAGCCAACAGTCCAAAATCCTTCAGCTTTGCTTCTCATAGACTGTGCATCATGTAGTTTTGAATCTAAGCTCATGACAGATGGCTTTTTTATTTTAATATGAAACACCCATTCATGAGTGTTTAGAATCAGGGTTAGGATCAGATTATTCTGATTATTCATGCTGCAGCCTGTAAACTCATCGATTGATCTTTTTTCCTATGCTTGTGGATGCCACTTGCACAGACAAAAGTTGGTTCTTTAATTGGACAGTTCTTGTGTGGTAAAGTGCAATTGTCTGCAGTAGTTGCAGTTCCAGAAAATTAGGCAGTCATTTAAATAACTTCAGAGTTACTGCTATTTGTGGGAAGGTTTAGTGGGTTATACAGGAATAGGCTAAGATAGAGCTTGATATTTCTTGTGGTCTCTTACGCTGTGGTGTTGTAGTTTCTATGCAGGTAAGGAAGGAGAGGATCTTAAGACCTTGTTGTTGCCTGCAACTGTAGCATAAGGTCACATACCTGATATGACAGAACATGTTACTTATGGCTGTTCTTCCTCAAAGTGATGAATAACAAAATTATCCATCCCTGAAAGAGCTAATACCATGGCTACTCTCCTCTACTGTCTGAAATTCTCAGTTGTACTCAGATTAGGTGGATTAGGCCACCTGCTTACAGCAACACTGTTGTTTATGATAGATAATAAAATTAAGTGTTATCTATCTGTTGCTTCGAGGAAGTCATGCTGTGTTTCCCCATGATTTTCTGTATTTGGTGATGGCATTCCTCTTGCCAATTAAGGGGCCTTTGTTTCCAGAAATAATATCAGGTCTGAATGTCAGCTTTTATCAAATTGGGGAAAAAAAGTGAATAATTCCCAACTATTGAAAAAATATATTTTGTTTAATACACATTTATGAAGTTCCTGTAAATGAACATCCTAATACTGTAAACAGTTCACTTAGAAATAGTGACTCATCTTATTAGGAGAAAGGGAGGAACAGAGTATGATCTTACAAAACTGCAAAGCAGCAACTGCAAGAGGAAACAGTGTTGAGTTCAGCAGAATGCTTTGAAGAGGCAAAGGGTTAAAATGATAGAAAACAGAGGGAGGGAAAGACTTTTCTTCTTCCCCACCAGAAATTTAAGACATTGGGCATAATGCAAAGATAAAAACGGTGTAACGCAAAAGAAAGCAGTTTTCTTGCACTGCTATCATGTCTAAACAATTCTGGATACAATTTTAATTTGCAAGTGTTGTTGAAGTCTTCATAAAACTTGTTTTGATTTTTGTCTCATGCTTCCTTGAAGGCTCAAATGGTAAACACTTGGACATAATGACGCAAACAGTAGGCTATCAATCATTCCCAGTTTTCACAGCATTGTTGTTCATTCAGAAAAGCTGCGTGAACTGACCTCTTTCTAAAGCAGTGTCATTAGTTCTTTCAGAAATAAAACAAGGATCAAAAAGACTTTCAGGATTTTTCTCTTAAGACTTGCTGTACTGAATGATTTTGTAAAATTAGGGATGAACTGTTTTCAATTAACTCTCAGCTTTTTTTAATGTATAATGTATGAGAGACTACATATTAATTGTTTTTGTTCTCCCTCAGTTTTTTAAGCATTGACTTCCAGTAAATTAGTTAAACAGAAAATTGAATTTAGATTAGATTTGCCATGTAGACTCCTAATATTGGTACAAATGAGAAATTGTGCAACAGAAGGAGGTAAATTTATGCAGTGTGAATGTCTTTGGATAGACATGAAATATGACTGGGCTTGCTCTGCCTGAGGTCAGAATTAGCTTGACGTGGGGCTTATTGTGGGAATTGGAGAGCACAGCACTATCCCATTCCTCGCTGTTCCTGTGGTGAGGAAGCAAACTGAGGAAGTCTATGCTCCCCATGTCTGACTAGTAAGTCTGATTGCATGTGCTCTCTGCAGACTGGTCTGCTTTTCAGTGCTGTGGAGGTACAGTGTTGAAATACTTTCCCAGGCTACCTAAATTTAAAAATATAACAAGCCATGGGCAGTTTTAGACGCTTTATTAGCCACACTGTCATCCCACATGGCTGTGAGAGTATTGTGAAGAGTTAGAGGTCTTGTAGAGTGTGGGTGTACTGAAAGGTGGTTAAAAGCTTGCTAGTGATACAAATTCTAGTCCACTGTCTGCTCTGCTGTAGGAGTCACCCTGCAGGCCACAAGTGACCTTCAGGCCACTGCTTAAGCTGCTCCGCCCTCCTTGCATCCTTGAGTCAGTGGTGCTTTCCATGTTGGAGGAGGTCATCCTGTACTTCTCCTTTTTGGTGTGAGTCATTATTTGTGCCTGTTATCTTTTCCTAACTAGGTCATCTGCTTGGATTATCCTTCTGCATCTGACTTTCATCTTACTGCCGACTTTTTGATTTTTGGGGTTTTTTTACACCCACAAACATATACCTGCCCCAGTTACCTTTTATTAAGTTGAAGTGGAAACTTTTTTTTTTCTGTGTTAAAATTGCATATTTTTTGATTTAGTACTCCTTTTTGGTCAAAAGGGGTGGAAGTCCAGAGGTTGGCTTGAGATTATAGAATTAATAGTCATGGTTACAGAAGTAATTAATATAGATTTAATTTGTCATGACCACATGGAAAGGTGCATATAATCGGAGAATAATGTGGCAGCTGTGCTTCTTGTTAGCCATCTTCATTTCTAAACAAACTACATAATCAGAGAGGGGTTCTGTTGTGTGCAGAATGTTCTGGCTCACTTGTTCCTAAAAGGAAACATAGTGGGTATGTGAAGCTGCTTGTGATCTTTCTGCATACAATTTCCTGGGAAACACTGACCATAGCTTGGTTTTTAGGGTTTCTCTAACTTTACCTTGATTGACTCTACAAGGATCATCCATGTGGTAGCTTATGAGCACTTTCCTCCTTTCCTGTTGGCAAATGGGATGAAATTCAGTAAGTCCAAATGCCAACATTCTGCACCTAGGACAGAGTAGCGTGGAGCACAGATATAAACTGGGAGAGGAGTGACTGGAGAGCAGGCCTGCAGAAAAGGGTCTGGGGATGCTGCCCAGTGGCAGTCTTAGTATGAGGCAACTGTAGGTCCTGGAAGCCAAGAGAGCAAACCAAGGATCAAGCACAGCACAGTCAGTAGGAAGAGGTGATTATCCCACTGTATTCAGCATCGGTGCAGCCTCACCTGGAGCACTGTGTGCAGTTCTGGGTCCCACAGTGTAAGGCTGTTAAGGTACTCAAGTGCCTCTATAGGAGAGCAGTGAAGCTGGAAGGCATGTCCTGTGAGGAGCAGCTTCCTGAGGAAGGGGAGAGGGAGATGCTAATTTCTTCCCCGAGTATCTGGTGATAGGACATGTGGGAATGGCTCAAAGCTGCACTGGGGAAGTTTAGGCTGGACCATGTTAAGCATTTATTTACCCTGAGTGTGGTCAAACACCAGAACAGTTTTCTAGAGAGGTGGGCCATGCTCCAAGCCTGTCAGTGTTCAAGAGGCATTTGCACAAGGCCCTTAACAATGTGCTCTAACTTTTGGCCAGCCCCAGATTTCTCAGGCAGTCGGATGAGATGATCACTGTAGGTCCCTTCCATCTGCCGTAGTCTATTCTAGTCTACTCCTTCCTCTTGTGTCCAGCAGCTTTGCTCACATCACAAGAGTAATGTGCTGTTTCTTTGTGACTTAGAAGTGGTTTCTGGGCATGCACAGGCACGAACATTCAGAATGGTAGACTGTAGGAAGAGGTACAGCAAGTAGGGAAATAATCTTGTTTCTCAGACAAGCCTTTGGAAATTTGTTCAGCTTCAGCTAAATTTGTTCTGCCGGCCACCCAATAAGTTTTATTAGTATCAGACTCCAGACTGTTCTCTTTAAATTAGTCAGAAGGCCAATGACTTTATTCAGACACAAGAAGAAGTTTTGTAAGTCTATCATTAGCAGTAGTAGTATGAAATGGAGAAAGTAAAATCCTCCACAGACCAAAAGAACTTCTTCAAAATTTAGCTTATTCTGTTTGAAAATGACAAGCCAGCATTTCTAAAATGCTCTCCAGAAGAGAGGTGAGGTTTTTTTCATCCTGGAATAATAGTCTGCTCTTCCCAGGAGCATCAGTGTCTTACCACCAATTTCCTGACTGAGTGCTATATAGATTTGGAAATCTAGGCAGTTGAGAAGACATTGTGGAAAATTACTGACAGAAAACCTGCCTGATTTCTAGTCATCTGCTGTGTATGTGAGTTTTAGGAGAACTGTTGGGATCAAAGCATCTGGACAGTGTGTTTTGGTTGTGTTGAATTTTCAGTTTTAAAATGAGTATTTTTTGTGTTTTAGGAGGAGACTGCAGGTTCCTTATGCACTGTACACATTGCAGTGTGTTCCCACAGAATTTATCACTTAGATAAAAGATGAGTGAAGAAAGACAAAAAAGAAGCAGAAATTAAGAGGCACAGAGGGGTGATGTGGCTTGTACCTGGTCACACTGAGGTCAGTAGCAGAGTTAACAATTGGATTTTTTTGAGTTGTGATCTAAATTAATCTGTCTTACTCCAGAGGCCACAAAGGTCACTCAGTATGAGTGAGCCATCAAAAATTTCACAGAAAGAAACCAAACCAAACTTTTGGTTTTTCATATATCCTTGCTTGCAGAAATAAGCATGTCAGCAACAGCTGAAGTACACAAATTTAGATTTACAGGCTATTTCTTATTGTTAGTTTCATAGAAAATGTGACAATGCCTTTAGTGCTGTAATTAGTTCAAGAGTAACTGGAGATTTGGGTCTACCAAAACTTTCAGGAGACAGTAATAACCCTCCGTGAAGATCCACAATGTGAAGTTCTCAACCAGGACACTGCAGCCTGCAAACAGATTTAAATTATGTGCTCTCAGTGTTTTTATTTATACTGGTAAACAGAAGTGGGCTAGAACATGTGGTTTTTGTGCTGTGTGACTATTAGCAATTCTTGGGCATAATTTTGGTTAAAGCATATTAATACTCTCACAGGAAATTTGAGCAGGGTTCATGGATTAACAGTCTGAGGTCTATCCTCAAGAAGCAGTGGAAAGAGGCAGATAATTTAGCTGAATAGGCATGAGCAGTTCTCTGGCGTTTGCCCTGAAGTTCAAAGGGTGGGTTCTGGCCCATTTTTTAAATTATATCTATACTTTTAAATGAGGTGTATGCACTGTGTCTTTGGGGGTTGGCTGAGTAAAATCATTCCCATCTCTCTTGCAGTCTAGTTCTATTTTGCCTTGATGCATATAGGTATATATATGATTTTTCCAGGAGATAAACTTCTTATAGGGCTGGAAAAAATAGAATCTGCAAAACTAAAGGACCTACAAAAATAATTAGGAGAAAAATAGTAGTTTTACCAGTAATGTAAAGGAGAATAACCCACTATGTGTCCTCTTCTCTTCTCTAAGGAATCAGCAGCACTTGCTAACGGTAGCTGTCCCCTGCTTGAATACCCATTTTAATCAGAGATTTTAATAACTTCACAATAAACAGTGGGTAACTTTATATTTTACTTTGCACCTGTAGCCATTTGAAGAATATCTGTTAAAAAATAGAGGTAAAACTTTTCCTTGTGTCAAAATATTATGCAGTGGTCTGTCTGGTGCACAAGAGGTGCTACAGTCAGTGAAGATTTGAATGCACTTGTGCTCCTTGTCCTTTTTCCGGATGGTATCATCACCACATCTACAATGGCAAAGTGCAGCAGGTCTCCACACTTTGACAAACTTCACTAGGTCCAGTATCTTTGTGCAAGCTGTCACCAGCCATTTAAGCCAAGAAGCCACATGTATGAAACAGACAGACAAAGAGATGCCCTCCTGACACTTGTGATGTTGGGGATCAATATCCTCAGATGGAGAGATGGCTGCAAAGCCTGTCCTCTTTAGTGCTGCGAGCTAATGTGGCCAAATTTGTGGTAATTAATTTCAGACCTGTGTGTGTCTACACAGCTAATGATTCCTGGTAATCTTGCTAATTAATTAATGATACTAATGTAGCAGATTTTGTTTGCAAATGCTGTATGTTTGTGTTGTAAGGTTTATGGATCTATTTTTCTACTATAAAGCAGAAAAATACTTTCTGAACTCTAAATTAAAAGAGAGAGTCCAGCTCTCATTAAAAATAAAGATTATATTATAATCTATCAGCTTTGCAGCTAACTGTCTTAATATTTTGGAATGGAAAAGCTAAAAAGAACTTTTGATGAAAACCTTCTTCCAATTTTAACTCTGACCAGGTAGCTGTTTTGAGAAGGGGTTGTTATTTTTTTTAGTGTTCAGTGTACAGCGTCCTGCAGGTATTCCATTACTCCTTTCACCACTCTTTCCTGAATTTTTCAATGCTAGATTCTTTAATTTTACTGTGGTAGAGGTCTCTAAATACTTTAGTCCACTAGCTGTTCAAAAGAACCTACAGTACATGTATTAAAAAAAGGTATTTCATGTGTGCAAATTCTACAGCCTGCTCATTACAGAATTTATTTTTCGATGAGTAAGGGCCCGGAAGACGCTAATGTAAGTATTTTAGCGAGGGTTTGTATTTCTCTGATAAACAGCACTCCCCTTCTGTTTGTGATCACAGGATGAAAGCTCTCTAAGCTTGTATATGTACATTTTTACTGCTACATCATGTAGTGTGCTCTTAAGATTGAGATCTCATTCCCCAGGAAGCATTTCTGTCTAAGATTAATTGCCCTTTTAAAATCAGTGTTTGATGTATTCCTTTGGCTATATCCTGACTCACTTTAACCCTCTTTGACCTGACCCCACTGACTATTATCGCCATGGCTGGAGCAGAAATCCTTCAGCCTGATGTATGCAGTACAGACTTGAGCCTGTGGTTTTTCACATCAATGGATTCAATTAGCTGATCAGCTTAGCAGAGGTTGAAGAATTTGTCAGACATGGAACAAAACTGTCCATACTTTGAATATAATTAAATAGCTCATCTCAATTTTCACATGTAGTTTGCTTGTGAAGTTGTTTACTTTGTTAGATAACGTAATAATAGTCTTGGAAGTAGCATTTTTAAAAAGGAAGTACCAGTTTATTTATCTCTAGTTAAATAGGGGAAGGCACAAAACATGAAATAATAGCCATTAAGCCTTGAATCTGTATGTGTGGCTTACCACTTTTCAGCCAAATGGTTTTAAACAGTAATTACATCCCAATGTCCACTTTTGAATTTGATGTGTTAAACTGGGCGGATAAACTAGCAATTAGCATTATGGCTTGAAAACAAGTGAACGTGCTGGTCTCTTCTGTGTTGAGAGTGATTTTTCAGAAACAGTAATCCTTGTGTGCTTTGCTAGGAATAGGTCATCATTTGATTAGCTAAAAAGTTCTTTATAAAAAATGGATGGCCATTAGGACCACAGAATATTTGCAGGCATGATGTGAATTATAGTAACTTGAAAATGAAGTAAACTTGAGGTTGAAAGTTCAAGAATGCCATTAAAAACCTTTAAAAGTGTATGAATGTGCATATGCTTAGGGGATATACAATATGATTGCATCAAGAATTTGTTATTTAATTGTTTGGCATTATAGTATTTTGAAAACAATGACGTTATAAAAGTTCTCACAAACTATTAGCAACAAGGTCTTTTACAGCAAATTGATTTGCTTTAGACCAAACTTTATAGAGATAAATCTTTATCAAATGGGATTTTTTTTGGTGGTTTTTTTTTTTTGTTTTGTTTTGTTTTGTTTTTTTGGGGGGTTTTTTTGGGTTGTTTTTTTTTTTTGGGTTTTTTTTGTGTTTATGTTTTTGTTTTTTTTCCCAAGAACCACATTGATCATGTTTAGTTCCCTAGCTGTATAGAGAGAGAGCCCTAATTTCTGGAGGTCAGTTTTACACTGTTTGAAGGGAAGGACAACCTCAAATCTAATTAAGGGCATAGTGCATAAAAGGGTTAACTTCTGGTAAGTCAAGATGCCTGCTGTTCAGAAAAGCTACACAACTCTTAAAAGTGATTTAGCTCTCCTTCAACAATGGAAAAGATATCATGGACCTCAATTTGTCACACGTTCAAGTGTTTACCTTTTAATGCACACCCTGCCTGTTCCTCATGTATCTAAATGTGTTGTGTGCTTGCTTGTTACATGGAGCAGCAGCATGATTTACATTGAACCTTCTTACTTTGTTCACATGTGAATGGCCAAACTTAATGCAGTGAAGAAGATTGTTTTATAAGCCTCAGCTGCTGACCGCAGCCTTTTATAAACTACCACAGGTTTATTGCTAGTTCAAAGATGAGGCTAAGACACTGATGCTAAGGAAGAAGTGTTATAAGAATATTCCCTGGGAGTTTAGTCTTACCTTTTTTTTATTCTGCCTGAAGCTAGATGTTTGATGGGAAGCATCTTTGGCCTTGTAAGGTCTTCTATAAGATGTCAGATTTTTAAGAAAAGTATTTTAGGGTTCTGTCATAAATTAATTTGGGACTTATTCTAAGAACCCCGTTTTAAAAACTTCGCTGAAATATACAAGAAAAAAATAATTTTAAAGCAACAACAGCAAAGTTCAGTTAAGTAAAGCTTAACCCATTTCCACCCTCTATCTGCTTTTCCATTGAGTTGCATGAACTCTTTTACAAAAGGAAAAGTTCCCTTATCTTGCATTGTGTTACTGTCAGTGTTAACTGTTTAGGGGAATTGTTAAAAATAGTCTGCTCAAGCCTAGTCTTCTTAGTGGTGTTTCAGGCCAAATTCACTTTCTCTAAAAACTTTTTGAGTGCACTAGAGAAAAGGTTTTCTAGTTCATTTACATGCTTTCTGGCTACTATGAGATTAGAAGTGTAAGCCAAGTTCTCATCTGCTCCTCCAAAGCATCAGCATTCTGCTGATTACTTTAATCTGCTTTTTTTGCTGTGTTTCAGAAATGTGACTATTTAACCTGAGGATAGACTTGAGGTAAAAGATGACAGGAAATAACAAGAGAGAAAAGTTGCATGGAAAAGAAAACTATGAATGGGGTGATGCCAAATATTTGACTTCATCTCAGTATTTAGTGATATTTAAAGTAGATTATGGTAATATTGCATATGATAATATGGCACTTCTGTTTGGGGGATAGAGAAGGCTGGATGGTGCCTGGGATAGTCCAAGGAATGTAATCATATAAGAACTGTGACAAAGAAAGTTTTGTCCTCTCTGCTAAGTCACAGATGTCTAAATTCAAGCTGAGATGTTTCTACCACGAGAAGATCATGAAGATACCAGCCAACTGGCTTGGGTCAAAACCATGTACATAAATAGAGCAATAAATACAGCTAAATTAGTAGATATGGATTTAATATCAGTCCATATTTAAATCTTGCCTGGAGCTGGGCTTTTGTAGTCAGGTACTCTGGAAGAATAGAGTTCACTGAAGTTGATACAGGTCTAGTTCTGTCATAGCATTTTGGACAAGTAGTTCCTATGAGGGCCTCTGGTAAGATGGCATGAAGGCACTCTGAGGGTTAAATTGAGACAATATGAGTGACAAAACACTTCAGGTTCAAGAGACTGATGTTTCAAACTATTTTGGAGAAGAATTTTAAAAAGCAACTTAATTAGTTAGAAAAGACAGGTTGAACACTCTTGTTCTGTTATCTGTAGGTTGTTCAGTAAAGTATTAAAAATTAATATTTGTTTTAAAAGGGATTTTAAAACAAAATACAAGGTTGTAGCTTTTATTTACCATATCCCAAACTGGAAGCAGACATTTAGGAAAATAATGACCTTCAGTTTGAGCAATTGAACTTGTTACTACTAAATGGCTAAAATGAGTGATATTGTCTTGTTGCTGACAGTTAACTAAATCTGTGTCATGGTTTATTTATATTCATGTCAGGCAGTTCGAGTCTATCCAGGAACTGTCATTCTTATTCTCCAAACCACATCTTGTGTTTGGAACAATTCTTATTTCAGACACAGAATCATTTTGAGAAAGAAATTTGTACTGAATAATGCACTGACCTTGTATTTCTGTGGGTGAGTTCTTTGCCTGAAGTCAGCTTCAGTGGCTTTCCCCAGTGCTGGTGAGATATGTAGGCAGGAAGGAAAAGTCAGTCCTGTGCTTTCATGTCATATATCAGCATCTAAAATTTTTGAGGTCAGAGGAACCTTTTGTTGTGGCTAGGCTATTGTAGAGTTGGCTTTGCAGAACTCTTTGTGTGTTCTTGCTCTTGGTCAGAGGATACTGAACAGCTATCGCTGACATGATCCAGTGTATCATCTGTGTGTCTCCTGAAACTGAACATCATTCCAGCTTCAGGGAGAGGAAGAGAATAAGGATTTTGGTACTTTGTGTGGTTGAAGTGAGATTAAAAGCATGTTAAGATTGCTATGGAAAAATGAGTCACGTTTAGCAATAGAGCCTACTGCTGTGGCAAGCAGGATTGTTTTTGCACAAGGTGGTATTCACAGAAAAGTAAGGACAGCCTGGGATATGCTGGCTAAAATAGGCTAGTGTGAAGCTTCTGAAAGCCCATAAGATTTTATTCCTAGTTAAAAAATTCTAAATTCTAAAAAAAACCCTGCTCAACTGAACATGTAGTAAACTTAGACCTTGAAGTTATAGTTCCTTAAGTATGAAGTACTTGGTTTTAGTAAAGAGAACATGCTTGCTGTCTGAAATACTTGTGTTGGGTTCATTTGAAGAGCAGAATGTAATTTGGCTGTGGGATTTCACCAAAATCAACTTTTTATGCACTTCGCATGAAATTACATAGATATTGAGCTCTTGTTAGTACTCAGCTGATTAAGTACAATTTTTTCAATATACAAATTTATTTTTCTATTGGATCTCTTTATATTGAGGTTGTCATCACTGTGGAATAAGAGCACCTCACCGTATTTCTGTACCTTGGTCACTATTACACATACACATGCCAGAAACTGATTGCAGATGTTCCAGTTAGATTGGAGTTTATGAATGGAAAAGCCTGTAATAATATGTGTTAGTTTCTAATACCTTTTTAAAGGTACTGGAGAAAAGTAAAGCATGAATATTTAATTTATACGTGGATTTAATTCATTCTGTAGCTATGGTTGCTCCTTGTGCAAAGAAATATTTTGCCATGAGTTAAAAAATATATGGTACCTGCCTGTAGTAAGTACTACAGAAGTGACATGAAAATGTTGATAAATGCTCCTTAGCCAAATTTTTTTTGCACTTCATGAACACAGGGTTTTTTTTGTAGCACACACAATGAAAATAATTGTGAAGCTTGTTTTGTTGTAAATGTTATCCTGTCTTTGTCAGTTTTAATATTGGACATTGGAACTGTTTGAACAGGCTACTATTAAACGAGGTAGATGCTCTTTGTCGAGTTTCAGGGCTAACAAATTAAACCACTGCTTAGAGAGGGGAAGAATAACTTCAGCCACTGTCCAGTGCTTTCCTACCACGTGTGCTTACAAATTAGAACACAATCTTTGAATTTGCTTGCTAATATAGAATAGTCTTTTGTAAATAAGTGCACAGTTGCCTGTGTGATCCTTGGTGCTAGACTAGAGGCCTAGCTTCCAAGAAGGAAATTTTCACTTTTGCTTACTGGAGATTTGGCCTTGCCCAACTTTGGCTTCAGGCTTTCAAAACTGGGTCAGCAATATCTTTCAGTAACAAACTTAGTGGTTGCACACTACATTACTCACACGGGGCACATTACTGAAAGCTGTGTTTCTGCAAGTAATTTCCTATGAGATTCTTCAGAGGTAGATAAAATCTTTCCAGTGAAGGTGTTGGTGTGTCTCTTCAGATTCAGAGATGTCTGAGACTCCAGGTGCTGAGCACACACTGTTCTCCTGCCAGATAATATAAGGAGCAGAAGAAAGGGGGAGAAAAGCAGCCACACCACAGTCACAAAAAGAAAATTCTCCTCCTTATAATGCCGTTCCAAGATGAGTTTCCCTACAATATGGCATAGCCTATTGTCAGGAATACCTTTAGTATCATCTTCAGAGCATATGGTATATTCTGAAGATAAGCAACCAAATGTCTATGGCCCAATTCACAGCTGGAAAGCTGGCATCCAGTTATGTTACACTATTAAAATGCTGCTACTGCATGAAACTTGGTTATGTTTACTCCTTATGCATTTTAGTGTCCTTGTCTATAGTCCTGTGGCCTTGTACCTTACAAGAAATGCATTGTTTGCCCCTAACTTGGTGTACTGGCTTCTATTTGCCTTTTTAGGATTGAAAAGCCAATTTTATAAGTGGTGCTGCCCCTGGCTACAGGCAGATTCTAGGACTTGCTATGCAGAGAACTTGCATACTGAGGATTCTAATTGAGTACTCCAGGGGCACTTCTGCTAAAGCCTGAATATCTTGTATTGTCCATCGGTTAAGGGATTTAAGCCTGCTAAATTGCCCTGACAAGTGATTGCTTGAGGCCACAAATCAGAAGGGAGGTATTTCATCCCACTAAAGAATTTTAAGTGGTACATCACAGATGTAGTCTGGCTAGAGAAGCTGTCTTGTGTAGGTGAAAGGGAGAATGTCACTGCAGCACTGGTGAGCATTGAGGTGCTAATCTGGGTAAAACCTGGCTGAAGTACCTGTGACTGAGGCAGTGCCTTCTCACTATTCTGCTCTCAGGCACTTGAATCTCTCTCAAAACTAAACCAATCTTCTATGTCCATCTTTAGTTCTTTCTTTCAAATAATAATGTATCTCAGTAGAAAAATTTATTCAGATGCATCAGTGCTCATGTGCAACAATCTGAATTGATGCTGAATAAGCTAATTTTTCTATTACTGAGTAGACTAGTTTGCAAGTAACAACTTATATAGCTGAAGGAAAGACTGTGTGATACCATGACATGGCACACCTTCCCACCTTCTCTGAAGTTTACAGATTTTCTTGTTTGTTCTTCTGCTGTGTCTCGCTGATTCCTGGATATTGAGGGGTATTAAAGGAAGCTGGGATTAGGAACAGTGAATATTGTAATTAGGGCATTCCCTTCAAGAAGAGAGAGTGGGCTCAAGCTGCCTCAGGTTGAGGAGGGCTTTGAGCCACTCTTTCAAGGACTCACTTGAGATGCAGCAGGCCACTCTCGCTTGCTTCCTCCCAGCAGATGCCTATCTGCAAAAGAGAGTCCTTTGCCAATATTTTCTTGTAGTGGTTTCCTCATCAGGAGCATGGAGCTGCCTTGTAGGTGACAGAAAAGCAGATCTCTTCTTAAACCCTTCACTTCAGAGGTTCTTGTTTCTCTCCATTTTCTGTACAAAGCTGGAAAACCCTTCTGACTTTACATGATATGATTAATTAGCCTGGGTCTGATCAACACTTTAAGTGTTGCAGCCTTGAGTTAGGGTCTAAGTTAAGTCACCTGAATGTCTCAAAAATGTCTTGGTACATAACATGTAAGCATAGTTATCTGCCTTCTGGAGGTGGAGTATTGTTCAGTTTTGCCAAAAAGCATTACCCTCTGTGCTTAGAGCTTGCATCTAGTAACTTGAGGGGGCTACAGTACCTTCTCTATTGATACAGCTCCACAGGGAAGGCAGTAAAAAAAGTAATTTAATTTTGGGATGACTGCTCTGGTAGATGACTTAATTCACTTTCAGGGTTGCTTGGGATTTTTTTTGCAAATGCCAAAACAGTGTTTGTTACTTGAGCATCACTTCAGTAATATAGAAGTACTCTGATTTTAAGTAGCACTATGAAAACCTATAAAACGCAGATTGCTATGCTTTTATTTTTCTTGTATTTCCACTTCATCTTACTCCCAAGAGTAATTTGCAGCAAAGCAAAAAAAAAAAAAATCTTAGGCCATGTGATAAGTAATGTGTAACTCAGTTCTGACAGGATTTTAAGAAGACAAAGTTGGTGAGGTTACTGGAAAATTTGAATTAGTGTTTTTGAGGAAATTCTGTTTATTTTTTCACTAGATTACTGAACATTGTAGAATGGGTATTGACAGTAATGATATCATCAGGTCTGGACCCTGTGCACTGCAGATGAACAGAGTTATTTGCTCTAATTTTCACAGGCATTGTCCAGTGATACAGAGTGGCATTACTTTGTAATTAGCTAGTTTAAATTTTACACCACTAATTTAAATATATGTTGTGTTTAGCAACTTGTGCACTTTGTGGCTGCATTTTGTCAGTTTAAAAAGGCTTCTTGTGATCATAGAATGTGAATTGGGGAAGAAGAGGACAGCGGTTGGTGGGTCAAGATGCATCTAAAATCATGGAAAAAAATATTTTGCAAATATATTAATCTGTTATATCTCTAAAACAGTGGATGAAGTTTTCATGATAGCTAGCAAATCATTCAGGACTCAGATCACAGTGGAAATGGATAATAATTAGACAGCTGTTGGCAAAATAATAATAGTTTTCAGTAATTGTTTTAGTGTATTTGCTGTTGACAACATTTTGCTACAAAAAGTAGAGAAGAGTGTATATGAGAGAGACTGATTTATAATTGGATGTGCAATGGAAAACATGAAAGTTGAGGAAAGTTTGGGTAAATGTGCCTTAAGTGAGAGTTTGTGGTTCCTAGTAACAAAAGGAGAGAAGAATGTTGCAGTAAAAACAATGGATTTTGTGAAAGAAGGCTGCAGTAAATACAGAATTGGGAGATAAGATCTCTTCAGTCAAGCCTCAAGGGGAAAAGGAATTAAGGAGAAGTGATGCTTTGTCAGAGATAATACTAAAGTACAAACAATGCTAATGCAGAGATTTAGATTTTAATTAAACTGGTAAATTCTTCATTGACCTCTGAGGCTTTCCCAGTTTGCCAAGGAACAAAATAAAAGACTTGTATGAGAAAGGGACACTCCTGGGTAAGGCACAAGGAATGGAGACATCAAGATTACCTGCACTTCATTTTTACAAGAAAATAATAGAGAGTAGTGTGTGTGCAAGAGAAGGCACGTGCACACACATACATATGTTGCACAGTAATGGAAGAGCCAAAGAAAATGTTTATCACTTACAAACCTTTCCTCCAATGGCAAGAAAATGATACTGGGGTTCTAAAGCTTATAATCTTCTTTTTTGCAAATTTTGGCTAAAAAGAGTCAGATGCATTCTGTCACCTGATTTTATGTAAATTAGTTGTTTCTGAAAGTTAAATAATACTATGAAACATTAAGAAAAAGTCACTAACACCAATTTAAGGAATGACGTAGGTAGGTTTTAGTTTTAGTGTTAAATACATATATTTGAAGGTTATTTAAAAATATTTAGATGTTCCCTAACTTCTAAGAAGAAAGAAAATTGGTGTTGTAAATGAATGAATGCACCACCACAACTGGGTTTCTGAGATCTTTTCTTTTGGAGTTAATTCTTTTGACAATCTGACTGGTAGTGTTTCAGCCCAATAAATACCTCTTTTGGCTAGAAATACCAGAATTTGGTTTTTAAATTATGTGCTTTGTTCTTCAGACTTGTCTGCAATAAAACCAGAAAGCAGCAAGTGTTTATGCTTAATTTAGTGTGACAATGTGTGTATTATGCCCTTTAGAGAATCAAGACTTTGAACAGAATATACCATGTGTAGGTGACAAGTAACAAAAGTGTAATGCTTCATTTTAAGCAAACATAACTGTCTGCTCTTGCAGAAAGAATTATTACTAGCATAAAGTCAGCTACGTGTTTGGGATGGTTTTTTTTACCAGCTGTGTGGGCATAGATAGCTGGTTATACTACAAACTTGTCCAGGCAGCTGTCAAATCATTTTGGCTACCAAACAAATGTGATTTTATCTGTTATAAAATAGAAATTACACTACAACTGGGGCCACTGAATGCAAGAACCAGTAGTGGTACCTACACTTCTAGATTCTGCTCTCTTCCATGCAGCTCTTGGTGAGGATGGTGGTTTGTTCTGTAATAAAAACACTGGAGGGGGACATAAAATGCCAATTAGTGAATGCAGTAATACTTTTGAGTACTGAATGGGATTTCACTGTGGTAGGTCCATGTGAGAATGCCATAGTATAGAATAAAATGAGTGAAAGGTCACTGCCTACTTTTTCTTCCCCCTAACCATTAGTTGAAGCATATTTAATATGCTCTTCTCATCCCTTGTCTCTGAAATAAATTTTCATTTTTTGTTGTTTTGGTTCATGTCATGACTGTTATGTCAGTTGCTTTAGCTGGTTCCCATCATTTGAATCAAAGGATCAAAGTACTTGCATCCTCCGGGACAAGTATAAATAAAAAGAATTGAAATATTCTTAGAAAATACTCTCATTATACTGGGAATAATTTGCTAACTTTGCTTTTCCAAGAGTTGAAACTAAGTGAGAAAAAGCTGGTGCCAACTCTGCCTTCGGAGTAACTGAAATGTTGCTAGTGATTTATGTAAATTATTCTTAGCAAAACAAAATTACTTAAGGAATGATACATGTATTATATTACACATAGTCCAGCTCTTTCAGGAGATCACAGTATTAAGAATACAACTTATCAGTATGTTTTAGGAAGCTTAACATTTTAAGCATGATCTGTGTAAAATTCATATGCCTTACAGCCGGGTTAGATGGATGTGCCTTAAATGGGTTGACAACAAGCTGGGACCACTAGGGTTAAAAAAAAAAGCCCTCTTGCAACTAGTAAAGAAAAGTGGCACTTCCATTAAGTTTTACTTAATTCCAGTTTTGTCTTGGAATTAATTTTAACTCACAGTTTCTGTTTTAGATGGTACAAATCTCAGCTTTCTCCACAGTGATATTTCCTAGTTTTCGTTCTGTTACATGTTAAACTCTGTAATACCAATTAAATCTACCGTTAATTAAGTATGAGTAAATGTTTAATCTTCCTGTGAACTTTGAATGGTATACTAGTGGTTTCTCTTTTTCTTTGAATTAGATGGAGAGCAGAAGACTCAAGTGATGATTCATGGAATTGAGCCAATGCTGGAAACACCCATTCAGTGGCTAAGCGAACATATGAGCTATCCAGATAATTTTCTCCACATTAGTATCATTCCCCGACCTACTGATTGAAACTCAGCTATGTTCCTCTGAGGATCATTCTCAAGCTGGAATTCTAAGGGCATGTCAACTTCTTGCTTCTGTCAGTCTTGACAGAGGCAGCCTGACCAGAAAAAAAGAAACCAACAAAAAGCCGAAACAAAACAAGAAGTCCTCACTGCTGTAAGCCAAACAGGAAGAGAGATCCTATCATCAGATAAGGGCAAATGGGCTGATCTTATTTTGCATCACTGCTGCGTTTGTTCACCACTGTAATTAAATCAGTTGCGATATGAAAGAATTTACAGGACTTCTGCAAGTCTGCTGTTTTCTTGTAAAATATAATGTAGCTGAAACTGTCAGCCGAAGAGCAAATGGAAATATGCCACTTGATTGTATTTCTGATTAACAAATAAACAGGGCTGTTTCCTAAAGAGGTAGTGTTTCAGCTTTGAGGGTGGAAACATTGGTTTAATTTTCTAGAAAGTTAGACACTGAGAGATTTGGTTACCAATAGCTTTTTGTAAAAGATCAAATTACTGTAAATCCATCTTTCCTTAATGAGAAGTTCATGTTTACAGCATATGTATTGGTATGCAAATGATCTTTTAACTTTGATAACAAGCAGTGAGAGATTTTAAAGTAAGCCCGTGAGCATGTTTTGTCAGTTAAAAACATGCACAACTTAATAATTACAAATACTCTTGATTTGTATGCTGTCACTGAATACTCCAGTGTGTTTATTATTCAAACCAGTTTTCATAGACTAGCAACGATGTAGGATAATTTGTCTCAGGATTCGTCATGGCATTTCTTTGTGCTCATCTAGCTTTTTTTCTTTAAGAATATATTTTCTTAATTTACTTTAAAAAGGTTTGTTTGGTTTTTTTTTTTTAAAGCTACATGGATGATGCAAACAGGATTGTATCCTGCTGTTTATTCCCATAGACTAGGAAACAGTTAAATCATAGAATGATGAGCAGATTGCTTTTTAATGATTTTGAATTTTGGAAAGCTGAGGCTTTTCCAAGTTAATACTTTCTTACATCTGTGGTCCCTGTGCAATCGGTCCGCAATTTGGAATCTTCTAATCTCATTGCACAGATTTTTTCTTAGTGTAGCAGATGTGTTTTTAGGTTATTGGATCATTTTGGTTTCTAAATGCTCGCTACCATTGCAGATGCTACTCGAACTCTACCAATTTTTTTTTGTGTTACACTAAATTCATCAAACTCTGTGCTCTCTTGCTTTGTCTGCAGTTTGTGGCTGTTTGTGGCACAAAACTATGTTTATAGTAGACATATTATCCAATCTGTCAAATATTATCCAATATAAAGAAAGCATGATATTTTTCTTTCAAAAATAGTGGCTGTCCAAGCTCCTACTCACAGTCTTGGCTTGTAAATGTCCCAGTGATTCCCAGTGCTGTTCCCATTCGTTCCCATGCTCCCTTTATGACAGGATACTTACCTGTATCTGAAAAAGAAGACAATTAAAATCAGCCAAATGAACAAAAACCTCTTTCTGAAGCAAGAGGGGAAGGATCTCCATGGGTGAGGATAGGGTTGAGGCTAAGAAGAGCCCTGAGGGCAGCAAAAATCTGTAGACAGATTAGATACTGTTTTAAATGTTAATGAGGAAAATAGCATTAAGGAAATGGAAGGGTAAAGGTACTAATGAAACAAACCTATGCTGTATTCTGCAGGACATGAAGAACTTTTAAAACAAAACAAACCATGCTGGTCTGTGTTTATGCAGAATTGAAATATAATATTCTTATGGTGGGATGATTTGGTTAAGTTATTCTAATTTCCAGTTCTGTTTGGAATTTTTGTTACAGTGTTAGATTGGCATTTATAAACTTCCTTAGGCACACATATCTAAATATTTTGGAGATTTTCAAAGTCCTGCCAATGGATAAAGCAAATATTTTGTAGAGTCTTCATATTGAAAAAAAAAAATCTTTTGTAGGGATAATTTTTCCATTAATCAGGATAAGAGGCAATACATTTCAAAAAACTGTAGAGGTTGTGTTTCCTTTGTTTTAAGGTAATCTGGAGTGAGTCGCTGGCTATTTTAATATATTCTACACCAGCATTTTAAGTATACAGCTCTTCTTATGGCCCGTATTTGCCAGTAAATCTGACTTTAAGGCCTAGCATGGAACAAAGAAATAGCTTGGCTTTAAAACATACTCTTTCCTCTTACTTTAACTATTTAAACTTTATTAAAAAATAAAACAAAGTTTGAGTCTGTCTTTATTTCTAGCAAAATAAGTATCTTTGTCATGGAATGACGAGTATTTACGTAATAAGTAGGAACTTCTTAGAAGAGGTTCTTAGAATGTCATCACATATAGATTGGGTTCTGAACTAAAGCAGGTAGGTATCTATTCTATGTTAAAATATCTGGTTTTGAGATAGGCATGGTGACATTTTGAAATGTCACACTAAACCTGAGTAATATCTCCTGAGAGAGAGGTAAAAAGACATTCAGAACTAGATTTCAGATTTCTGTACTTTCACATTACGCTATCAAATTAGCTTGTGGAAGATGAGTTGAAAATGGGAGAGATGTTTTCTCTCCTTCCCTTGCCTTTCATGTCTCTACAATTCAAGTAAATAAGTTTTTTAACTGTGAAATGAAACACCAGTTTCTGAACAATAGATTGAAGAACAGAAAGAAATACAAACCAGCTATGCAAACAGCTACATGAAGAGTTTAGTGTATGTCAGGTTTTTATATGTACAAAATAACTAGCATTATATGGAGTTTAAAGGTGTGGTTTTAGCAGCATTCACATGTATAAAAACCACTTAGGGTAGAAAGACTAACACCATGTTAGGGTTGGAGGATCTTGACTGCAATTAAAACTGCCAAAACGTGTCCAATTTTAAAATAGCACTTTCCACTGAAGCTGTTCAAAGCCTTAATCCTTGCAGCATTTCACTAATCTAGGTCAATAATAGAATGAATGTGTTGTGGAAACAAATCTGTGATCTAGCTACTAATACTCATGATACCCTGAGCTCTCACCATAACCGAGTATAACTCGTTGGAAAGGGCAAAGCCAATTTGCAGTGTTGTTCGCTTGCATCTGTTGGAATTTGAAGGATCGCTTGCTAGACTTTTGTCAAGTGTGTGTTGCAAGTTCACAAGCACTTTTTAGAAACCTCTAGAAGCTTGGTTCTTTTTCAAAGAAAGAGCTGTAGTGGGGGAAAAAACAATGAATAGCACTGCTCACTAAACCTGTCCCTTCAGTGGCTGCCTTACAGTGAAAGGCACGTGGAGAGAGTGCAGGAGTGAGAGCTGGTGATGCCTTATTTTGTACAGGTATGTTATAATTTCTCCTTGTGTATATTGTTACTTAGTGTCCCAGCTGACATAACAAGCCAGACTACTTGTTATTCTTTCAGCTAGACAGAGGCACTCAAGTATTTTTATTACTACAAAATTAAAGCTCAGAATGGAAACTATCTGGCTGAAACTTGCACCTTACATGCTTTTCTGACTATAATTAAAATAATCTGCACTTCTGAGGTTTGATTTCCATCAGTCATGTGTACCCACACCCTCACTGGATTTTTTCCGCAGTTCAAAACTGGGAAAATAGGGTGGTTTTCCTTCATTTTAAAGTTTATCTGAGTCTGTACAAGGCAAACAGGAGGAGGGGATCAGGCCATGGGGGTGAGCCTAAAGCCCTGAAATCGTGGCATGACACAGGAAGTCATACAGTTTCTTCACCATTTCCACAGTGACCATTTTATCATAAGAATCCTGGCCCTTGCAGATTCTTCTTTAATTTGCAGCTTCTCTTCATTTATGTGATGCTTGACCTCGGCTCAGTGGTGATGAGGCTGTGCCTGCCCCGGCTCCACAGCTCCGTCTCTCCCTTGCAGGATTTGCCATCGGTGCGTGTGTGTGACTGAAATGCCCATGTCGGGGCCCTCCCTGACGCTTCTCGCACGGCTCCTCCTTCACCAGCAGAGTGTGAGTTCATTTCTGCTGGCTTTTACCGTGAATTGGGTGGCCCTGGAGGAAAGCAGTGAGAGAAGGGTGCAGAGGAGGAGATAGGGAAACGAGAGGAATTAAGAAACAGTGAAGGTGGGGCTTGAGAGAAAATACTTTGTGGGGACTGAAATGACAGAGCCGGATTCTTCATCTCACCCAGGTTTCTCATTCACTCATCACCTTGCAGCTCCCACCACGTGCTTTCCTTTCCATCCTTTCCATGAGTGCATTGCAATGGCTTTCAGCACCTGTGGGACAGTGTCTGGCACCTCTGGTATTGCCTGGAGTGAGTAGTCACTGAGTGTGTATTTAACTTTGATGGTTTAGCACATTGCTGAAGGAGGCCTTTGTTTACAGGAATTGTTTCAGAGCTTCCTCCTCTGCAGCAGATCCTGCAGTCTGGGCTTGCTTCATGTGGGGAGTCAGAATGGGGAGGTCCTGCTGCAGGAAACAGCCTGCACAGGCACCACAGGTCACTGTTCCAATACACTGTATGTTGGAAAATTGAGTCATGGATGGATGGATGGATGGATGAGTCACTAGAGGACCTTTCTTTCATGAAAGTTACTGTTTCATGTCTCTGAAGTTTTATATTATGCTGTTCTGAATGTTTCATAAAGAACAGCAGAATAAATTTTCAGTGTGGTTAATAAATACCAAACCCAGTTTGGGTCACAAGCATTTTCTGTTTCATTTTCCAGTCAGAATAAAATTCCATTTTATGGGGTTTAGTTGTAGAAAAAGACATCAATATCTGTAATGACTCTGTACAGGCAGTAGAAAGAGGATGTGTCCATTGTAATAATCAGCATTTCTGCACTGTACATCTCAACACCTTTTAATATGAAGATACATGAGGCCTTCTGCTGAGGCATGGTTTTGCTGAGCCACCCAGGCAGTTTCTCTGTCAGTTTGGGAGGTCTGCTCCCCTATGGAAACTCTCCAGTTTTGGTTTATTGTATATAAATTTATACTTGATGGCTGTTGAGAAAATGACTGGAAGAATAGCCATAATGGCAATGGAAAAAAAAAAAAAAAAAAAAAAGAAAAAGAAAAAAAAAAACCCAAAAAAAGGCAAAGCTTAATTTATTGCTCAAATGGAATGTCTTTCAGTAAGAAATCATGATGTCAGTTTTCAGTGAAATTAGTGATGTCCTACTTCTGGTTGTGTATTCAGTTATTTCAGTGGTAAGAGGGAGCAATCCTAATGGGTCAGCTTACAATTACCCTGAAATATATATAGTGTGTTTTTAATTAATATGCCAATAACAGGAATTACTCGTATTTTATTCTTTCTTGTACTGAAACTTGAATGCCTTCAAGGGTTCTGCTGCAATTGGCTTCCTCAGGGAAGTGCAGCAGGAATTGTGTCTCTTCTGGCCTCCATAGATCACACTGGGATCAGTGTCTTTTGGAGGTACAGGGGAAAATAATTCTCTGCAATTTACCTACTTGCACTCTTCCCTCCCTCCTTCCCCAAACTAGATGCCACAATTTTCCATTATGCAACCTTTTTTGGGGTTTTTTTTGGGTTTTTTTTGTTGCATGCATTGGACAACAAACCAGATGAACTGTAGCTACTGAGCATAATGATAATGATCTTTAGCTGTCGTTCTGGGGGTTTCTGAAATTTAGGTCTTTCAAGTTTCTGAGCCACACCTCTAACAGTGGCTTGTTCTGGGGTAGCCACACAAGCTTCCAACAAGTTAGTAGGAGGTGTAAATTAAATTCTCTTTGAAAATTGGCACTCATGTAAATGGAAGTATCCCCAGCCTTCATTCAGGCTGGTTTTGCTGTTTCTGTTTAATCAGCTTTCTGGATACTTCCAAAAAACAAACCTCAGAGGTGGTGTGGAGGGAATGGACGATGCCTGTTGCACAACTCCCTTGCCCACACCCAGCTCAGCCCTTGCTTGTGTCACTGCAGGCAATTAACAGTGCTCAAAACCACGGCAGCTCTTCTTCCATTTGCCATTTGATGGTATCGGGGTATTTGAGCATTGAGAAAAAAAATTGTTTATATTTTAAAGGGGGTTTATTCTTCAGCATTAGAAAATGCTGAAGTAATAAAAGGCATTGAGTGTGTAGCATCATCATGAAGATCTTTGCTGCAAGTTATGATCTGGGTGGGATAAAAATGCTTCTTCAGTATAATAGATGCTTGAAATGAACTGTAGTATCTTTATGTGTTCTGCTTTGATCCTAATGTGTTGTGGGGTGCTATGCTGAAATGAATGTGGATACCATCAATAAAGGAGAAGATCCTTAACGCCTTAATGTATGGGCATGTGCCGCAGTTGCCACATCATAAACAAGGGCGTAAGCTTTGCAGAGCTGCCCCAAGATAGGGAACTTCTTCCCTCCTCTTGTCCCAGGGTAAACAGGTGTCTCTGAGAGCAGTGGAGTGCTTTCTCTGGCACTGGCCAGGGAGGGATGAATAACTGCTGTGGATTTCTCAGATGTGCTGTAGGCACAAGTGTGCATCTTGACCCGACAGGAATGAAACTGAGTGCTTATCTTTACCTGCAGGATTTATGTTCAGTGATTTTGTCATTTATGTCAAAGAGGCCTTCAGGGATCTGAAGTAACCTTAGGCATGGGATCATTTTGTTGACTACCCTTGATGCTAATTGTTTGAAGCAAATCAGACTCTAACATTTTTATGAAGTTTCACTGTGGGGTGAGATAAGATTAAGTGTAAATGGTGTGGCTAGAAACTTCTTGAGAAATGTGTAGGTTTATTTTGCAGCGTCACATAGGATCACAGGAAAGAGAGATCACTCCTGCCTGTGCTGTCTCTGCTGAGGGTTTTGGTGGGTGTCACTGTTTGCCTGAAGTGGTGAAGTATCCCTCTGCCATTCAGATCATGTAGTAAGGGTGTTCCAGTGGAAAAGGTTGTTCCAGTGGAAAAATCTCCTTGCCCGAGATAAGGGCTGAACTAAACCTGAGTGTGGTTCTTCTGAATTCTGACAATAAAAATTTCACTGAGCACAAGCCAGCAAGTTGCTGCTCAGCAAGTCTCTAGGTTTTTATCTGGATTTATTACCTTGCAGAGATAAAGCCTGCTGTTTATTCTGAAAAACTCCTACCTTAACAACTGGAGAACAGCTTAAAATTTTTCAAACTAGAGGGAGAAGCTAGAGCTAGGAGCTAGCAGCAAGCTCCCATGATGTACTAGAAAGAGAGAAAACTCAAATTCTGTACTTTTCATCACTTCACAAGCTTCATGATGCAGCATAAGTGAAAGGTTTCTCAGTAAGTTGTCTGGGGTTCACGTAGGAAAGAAAATTGGGGGTCTTACTGCTGCTTATGTTGATGTCAGTACTTTTGACTTTGCAAGCAGAGTTTATCAGCCTCTGCCCTACTGTCCTTCCTCTGCATGGATATGGAAATTCACCTTCCAGGAGAACTGCCATTTCAGTTTTACTGGGGGAATGAATTGGTAGAAGCTTGGGAATAAAAGACGATGTCTAGAAAGTTACTTTTGGCAGAGGACTCAGAGCCACGTTTAATCCTGCTGTGGATCAGGTGCTGGTCAGAACTGGCGTTGCGTTGATCCATCTGCTGATGTGTGGAGCAAGTCTGTCAGTAATACCTGAGTGATGGCTTGGGCCTCAGAAGGGACAGATGCTATCATGCTTGGCAGTGCAAACTTCCAAGAGTGTGTGATCCTGAATTTGCAAAATGGCAGGGTCTGGTAAATGACGCACAGGCTGTATGGTTTTGTTATGGAATGACTCTTTCATAGTACACCACTAACATGAGGAGCGTGGTTTTTATTTATCTCAGCTGATGTTCCTCTGAAACTGCTTGGTGGGTAACTTTAATGGATGTGTGTCATGGTTTAGGAATGGTATTCCACAATTTAGTGTTCCCATTCCAAACCGTGCTCTGCTTGCTCCCTTCCCCTTCCCCCTGCCATGGGATGGAGAGGAGAACGGGAGGCACAAAAGGTAAAGATCACGGGTTGAGGTGAGAACGGTTCACTGGAAACAGCCACGAGATGAGAAAACGAGCAGTAAGAGCAGCAATATTAATGGCAGAGGGTACAAGAAGGAGGCGAATGATTCACACAGAGAGAGCACCCGGCTGCTCCCTCCACCACAGCACGCCGATCCAGTGACTGTGAGGGGGTACAGAATAACCCCCAGGTCCTGGCCAAAAATTAACCCTGTCTTGGCCAGAACCAGGCGATGTGGAATGGCAGTCACTGCACTGGCAGGTACAATAGCTGCTCACCTTGTTTGCCTACAATGCCCCAAGCAATCACGTGTGACACCTTCCTGCAAATGAGGCAAATCCCGCTTGGCACTCAAGCCGCTGCTGAGGGGGAAAACTTTTATATTGTAACATTAAAGGCAGACACTTTGTTTTAATCACTTGCCAAAACAGCTGAAAACAATTATTAATTAATAGGAAACATTAACTTTTAACTTTGCAAGCTCTCCAAAGAAGTGTCTGTGACAACTTGCATCTGGATTTATGGATAATTTGGATACAGTGAAAATGGGCATCGTACTGCAAAGGTCGACTGCTTTAAATTCATTTTAAGTGTACACATAGTGCTCTTAAAATTAATATGTTTATAAACCTAAATTGGTTCAGTTGGATGTCTTTTGTTCTCTTTGTGGCCTCATTTGAAGCAACAACAAAAAGCTGTGCTTGTTTGTGTGTTTAACAAAAATGTTAAATGCAATTAATCCACCAAAAGCATACAAATATTTTTTGAATAATAGAGGCTCCCCTTTCACAGTGTCTTAGGTATTTAGCACTATGGTTTGGCAAGTAGAAAGCAACTTCTTCACATCTCATAAATAAAATTTTAAAAATCTTTTGCTTGGCTTGTTTAATTTGGACCAACACAGTGCAGCACCCTTAGTTTTTCTTGTCTGCTTTGATATGGCTGAGGTTAGTATGTATGGTTGGTGGGAGCTGGCATTCCTAGTATTTTAGATTCTGAATCCTACTTTCCCCTCTGGAAAATACTGTGTCTGACAAATACAGCTCCCAGGAAATAAGAAGGAGGGGGATGAATACTGCAGTCTGAGACAGAGGTCCTGTTCAGTCTGACTGGGGTGTGACTCTTTGGGGATTCATCATGCAGATCTATTGCTTTTGCTTCTTTTGTCCAAAAAATGGAAAAATTCCTTGGACTGGCAGAAACACAATATCCAAAATATTTCAGCAAGATCAGACCACAAGAATTACTTTGTTATCTTAACTGAGGATCTTTAGACATCCCAATTATTTTAACAATGGGAGAGTGGCTCCTTAGCTTATTTGCTTCTAGCCAGCCCACTTTCCAGTTATTGAGCAATTCATGGGGGATCACAGGATGACTTTAGGAACTGCAGATTCTTCATCAATTACAATATTGTTTCTAGCAAATGTGAGTATTTGGCTTTTTACATTTTTTTCCTAAGACTCTTCTCTTTAAAAGGGTGTGTTTTCATCCTTTATTTAAAATTCTGCCAGTCCTGCTAAACCAGCAACTCGCTCTTTGCCAGGTAACTTGATCTGAGCTCATCTTCTGTGCATGCGACTGAGTCAATGCCAAGAGTTGTCTGGTCTCAGTTGTGTATAATGACTGGGGATCATCTTAGTTATCCTTGTTTTGATCAAGGCACAACACACATGGCCACTCACCAACCTGTGGAAGGCAGATGGGCCTAGGTAGTCCAATATTTATGGCTAAGAAGAAAATTGTTACACAGTTCAAAGGTTAAATTCTGCCTTCTGATAATGCTTTGCTTTTCCTGGAATGTTTTGCACAAGTCTCATAAAGAAATAGAACTTGCCCTCATTTTATCAAATAGTTCAGACTTTAATGGCTACTGAAATGATGCCTACAGCTCATTTCCCTTTCCCTTCTCCTCCCCACCCAGCACAGTGCTCTTGTTAGAAAGGAGGGGTTGCAATGGTGCAGACATATGGATGCAGCAGCTTGAGGAATGAAAGGCAGTGCTGCTGCAGCGACAGAGTGACATCTCTGCTCTGGCTGATAGTGCTCAATAATCTCAAAAATAGTGATCTACATATAAATACCTGAGGATTTTATGGGCTGAACTATGGCAATGCTCTGCTTCAATTTATGTTTGCACCTGCTGAAGTCTTACACATTTATCCTGAAATTACTTTTTATTACAAACAGTGGCAGTTTGCTCGAAGAGCTTCATAATCTCAAAGCAGTTATCTTTCTTCAAATAGATAATTAGGTCATTACCAACTTTTTCTCAAAAGAAGGGGGGAAATTGACTAGTCTAATACTTCTCAAAGGACAAAAAGTGATTTCTGCAGTGGGTTGGGTATTTTCTGTACTTCTGTTCTCTCCCAGCTGTTGCTTGATGCACTGCTCTGTCTGGAGGCTTGCCCTGAACATTCACCCCATCAAGCACAGGCTAAGAGTGAACTGCACTTGGGGCATCTCCACGGCTTTGTGACCAATGACAAATGAAAAGCAGTTGGTTGCTTCTGGTTACTCATGGTGTATTAGATTTCTAGTAGCAGTACCATATTCAGGTTTGTAGGTTGTGTGTGGCAGATGGAAATAATTACTTTCAGTGTGCTCTGGGGTATTGCTAACTGAGCAAGAAAGACAGCGTGGCTTCCCTCTCCCACCACCCAGGGTTCAGGATATGCCTAGCTGGAGTGCTACAAAGATCTGGATTGACTCCTGAGTTTTATTTTGGTGGTTTTCATTATTTCCACAGAAGCAGTTGAGGGATAAATGTAAATTCCAAGTGTCAGCTTCCAGGGAAGGTGTGAATCTGATCTGTGATGGCTCTTATTGAGAATGAATTTGGAGCACTCTTGCTTTTAATGCTTGATTTTTGCATGGGCTGTGGTGATTCAGGATTTGTTGAGACCTGTGTGGTTCCTCTATGTCCGTATTGGTTTGTGCCTTTCAATCCTTTCCAAAGCCCTCAGTGCCAAATCTTGGGTACAACTCCCATGCAGCAGAAACTTCCCCCAGCTCTTGAGTTTCCTAAACACAGTCTGGGACTGCAGCATCCTCTGATGCTTCTGCATGTAAGAAGTTGTTTGGATTTGGTCTGTTCCTCTCCAGCTCTTTGGATCTGCCAGCTCTGTAAAAATAATGGGATGTTAAAATTTTAAAATGAAAAAATAAAACATGATTTGATATGCCAGCTTCAGAGGACAACTGCTGATTCCAGTACACCTCTCTGTGCTGTCCTGGTTTTGACTGCTGCTTCCTGTTACTGTGGTGGAATGAAATTTGTGTTGTCCTCGGTGTTATCCTGTGCTTACAGGATGTGGGAACCAGCAGGTTTCCATGCATAGAAATCCAGCATTAAGCAAGTGATTTGGTAATCTTTTGTAGCTGTCCAGAAGGTAAAATTCATTGTGCTGCCACAGAGCAGTCCTCAGAGCACCCTTTATATGGACAAGCTGTTTCTGTTTGCTTGGCCATCTTGTTTAAGATACAAAAGTACACCCCAAGCCTCTTCCATGGCTTTCATCTGTATCTGTGGAGCATTTTGCAAATGAAAGTTGGGAGGTTTGCCATCCTTGTAAACAATATTGCAAACCCCAATTCCAGAACAGGGAAATGCCTCCCTGTCCACACAGATGAAATTCAACAGATGCTGAATTTTGCAGGTTTTTTATGTTTCACGTTGAGGAAAAGCCTTTTTCCCACCAAAACTCTCAAACAATCTCACAAGTGAAGCAAAGCTGCTTCCTCTGTCCTGAAGAGAACACTAGGGAGAGGCAGGGGTGTGCAGAAATGAATGAGAAGGTTTGGTCTAACTGGTATTTTTTCTCACATAAGACAGGCAGAATGCTGTTGGTTGCAGTCTGTTGTTGAAGTACCAATATTTGTTCTATTTTTTTAAACAAAGAAATGTTGATTTGATGAAAATCAACAGAAAAGAGTACAGGAAGCTGCTGATGTGAAAAATTTTCCCATCATGCCAAGACACCATTTTTTATCAAGCTTTTCTCTTTAAGGTGTCACTTTGCAAGGTTGCATGCTGATGATAATGTTTTCTGCTACAGCTGTGTGGAGGAAATGAGACTGATGAAAATTTTCTGTGTGAAAACCTGTAGAAGTTGACTTCAAAGAGAGAGCTGTCCATGAAACATGAATGCAGCAGAGATGTTCCACAGGGATATTTCAGCTGCCAGGAATATGAACTGTTGTGAGCACCTCCCCTCTCAGATTTGCATAGATGGAGATGCATTGACTCAAAAGAGAAGGGTTTTGATAAGCAGATATTAGCTTCAGTCAGAGCTGAGTAAAGAGGAAAAAAAGGTAGGTTATATTCAAAACAATGAAAACTCACCAGCTTAATTATAGGCTACAAATGGTCCTACTGTTCAGTCAGTGAAGATGGAAAAGTCCTTTATTAAATTTTATTGGTACCTATGCAATTGCAGTCTTCAAGCCTATGCCAGCTGCTTCTGAAATCACAAGAGAGGATGCTGCAAGCTGCATGGCCATGTCCTTTCCTGAAATCATGTGGTTTAGCCTACAAGTGAGACTTAATTGGGTCAAATGAAAAGGTTCGGATTTGATCAATGAGTTGGTCAGCTTCTGTTGCTGTTCTGTCTCGTCAATTGAGTAATGCCAAAAACTTTGGGCAAGATGAATTAGTGAAAGTAATGCAATAGCTTTGATAATGTAACTTTCATGAAGGCTAAAGGACAGCTCAATACCAATTATACATGATAAGTAATAAGAGTAAGCTAAAATTATAGCCTGACAGTGCTTAGGAGGGGACTTGGAGGATGTGTGTAATACATTTGCTTCCTTCCAAAACTTGTTGGACTAGCAGCCTGACTACAGGAAAATCACTGTAATTTAGCTTTTGCTGGCAGTATCAGCAGTGGAATCTAGGGCATAAATACATTGCTTTATGTATATCTTAGCCCAGATCTAACATGGGAGCAAGTGAATATGACAAAGCTTGCACTGTTGTTGCTTCTCCTTTTTTTAAACAGGATAGGGACAGCTCGGGCTTGGTTGTGCTGCGAAATAGACATGCACTTAAAAACATTACCTTTATTTCGTTCCAAACATCTTATTGAAGGGAGATATAAGCCCAGGTTTTGCCCAGTCCAAAACAGAGACCCGCAGACAGCAGGGCTGCTCTCAAGCAGCCCCAAAGGAGGCAGATGAGGGAACTCAATAGTTCAGGTCTTCAGGCTTGGCACAGGAAGGCAGCTCCCATTGCACCCAGCCCCTGTCTGGGATGAAAGCAGTGATCACAGCAAACCTGAACTGTCCACATGCCTCATGTGTGACAGAAACATTTGTATTTCCTTCAGCCTGGTCCCTGGGAAGCATCTGACACACCTCATGAGCTTTGACTTGTGTGTCTGGGGCACAGTTTGTTTATTATGGTGGTCAGAGACTACAGACAAGAAGAACTGTGGGTCTTGGTTTTAAATGTTGGAAGAGTAGCATAGCCAAGCTTTATACTTGCATTGGATGCATTCTGTGAGCTAAGGAAGCCCTTGTGGTGACATGTTTTGCCAAATGAATTAGCAGAAACAGTCTCAGCCAGCCCCGAGTATGTCACTGGCCACTTTGGTGGCCCTTTTTGCCGCCCTTGTAAGAAACCCGGGAGCTGCTGCAGTCTGGAGAGAGGAACTTTTGAGCTTGTGCCAGCGTGCACCTGTTAACAGGGCTTTGCTGAGGTCTCTGACCTCCAAACAGAGATAAGCTGCTCTTGCGGGTTAGGAGATTGAAGCTGCCAGGCTGAAATCCAGCACATTCCAACCCAAGCTCTTTACCTTTTCCTTGGTTAAGAGGTGCTTGAACTATTTGGCAGGGAGCCAATGAGGTCTGCTGGGTCTGCCATGGGGCAAGGAGTTATGTTAAAAGACCCAGTTTCCAATTAATCCAGGCCTTTGGAACTCTCTAAGTAGCTTCCCAAAGTCACGTTGGTGCAGGGTCACCCTTGTCTTCGAGCGTGAGATGGGGCAGATGGGGCCTCTGGTTCTGCTGAACACTGAACTTCAGTGCAGATCATTTACATTTTGACCTTATCAGGAGAAAAATTCTGGAAATTATCCATGTGGTTGTATCTTGAGGGGCAGAAGGCAGAGCAGAGCTAACTGGCTGATGTTTCTCTCTTGGGCTGGAGTTCAGCAATGCCCCATAATCTCTGCTGAGGCTGTTTTTTGAATGAAATAGAACTCTGCATAGGACTGTTCTTGGTGTGGCTCCTGTGTTCTGAACTCTGAGGCAGAATTCTTAACCAAAATTAGCCTCATTTTTTTCTTCTTTCTGCATTTCTGATGGTAGGTACAGGATTTGGGGAAATTGCTTTGCTGCACTAGTGTGGAAGTGTTACTATAGCTGTGACCAGGGTTGCAGGAGATGGTCCTTGCTGCCAGATGTGCCCTGGCTTTACTAACCCCATGTGTTTATTTTTGATAAGCTTTTGGTTCATGGCAAGTATCTCTCAGAGGTAATCTGTACTCTCCTGCACTGAAGTACGTCATGTGTAAAAAAGTGATGATGTGGTAGCTCTGTGACAGAGGTTTCTGGTGTAGCAGGGCCACGGTGTACACCCCTTTTCAGTAAGTGGGATGGGTTTGCTGGAAAAGGCCTGATTGCCATGGCACTTCTATGGTCAACTGATGAAAGCTGTGAGGAGCAGCACAGCACTGGCAGTGCCAACTCCTCTGCTGCTGGTTTTGACTGAAATGGTGATTATCTGCAATAAGTGGTGAATCAGAGCAAACCCTGGATATGCCTATCCATTGCTTTAACAATTCCCCCTCACAGGGGCTTCCAGATCCCTCAAATTTTATTTGCTCAAAGAAAATTCACTTAAAAAATCAGGCTCGTAACAGGAAGTATATTCTTTTCATTAATACAGTCTCTCTGAATGCAGTGTGTTTGTTAATATGGTATAAATTGAGCTGAGATAAAAGATCTAAGAAACAAAACTCCTGCCTGAGTCCTGTGTGGTGTATATTTAATGAATTTTCACTTAATTATCCATTAATATGTATTAATAAAATAAACATGGCAATTGAACAGTACAGTACTAAAATACTGTTCTGAAAGAAAACCACATTGAGTAAACTAAAACAACTGCATTTCTTACTAATCTACACAATGCATTTAATTTAAAAGGAGAATTTATAGTATTTGAAATATCCTACCACATACTGAAACTTTTAGTGTAAACTGCCACTTTCTGACTATCACATATTGAAATACTTGTGGTGCGTAGTGAAATTTATGTTACATTGTGTAAAATATATAGTGAAACCGAACTGATGTATAATGAGACACACATGTGCCTGCAATGACTTATCAGTTCCATTATTTTCTAACTAACATTATTTTCATGATCTAGTTTTTCTGGGTCAGAGGAAGAAAATGGTGAAGACTGGGACTGATACTACAATGGAGAGTGTAGACCCAAACTGGTACAAAATCCGAATCAAGCTGAGTTATCCTTTGTCCTTTCCTCAGATAAATTCTAAACGTAAAGTCTGCTAATGGTTACAACATGTCTTTCTTTCTCTGCCAAAGCTTCATTACGAACATCAACATCACCCCAGCAAGGGAAATACCACCAGCCACAAGTAGAGAGGCCGGGTGCCGAATTCTCAGCAGTTTTTACCAAAACGGGGCTGCTGCACAAGAGACCCTGGTGAGGTATGTGGGGCCTTGCAGGACCACCCTAGCACAGGTTGGGTCACTCAGACCCATTCAGGTTTTGCAGGAGGGGATAAGCAGACATCCCAGACCTGACCTCTGTCATCCACCAGCACTCCAGACCGCCTGTGAAGGCTCAGGGCGGATGGGCAGCATTGCTGTGAGCTGCAAAACATGTCTCCATGCTGCTTAGATTTGTTTTTTCTTTCTTAAGTTAGGTCTGGACGACACAGCCAACCACCCCTGCCAGACAGGGCAGGCAGGCAGGCAGGCCGCTGGGTGTGCCCTGCTGCCGGCAGAGGAGGGCTGTGGCTGCTGCTGGCCTCCTGCTGACCTGGGGTGCTCCTGTGCAGCGCTGTTGTTTGCAATCCACAGTTGTTCTCCAGCTTCAGCAGTGGCTTGGGCTGAGGATGGCGGCTGCTGGGCTGGCTGGCTGGCTTGGGAGGTGCTTTTATCCTGGTTGACTGGGATCTTTGCAGGTCCCAGCTGGTGCAAGGCTGCAGGATCTCTCCAGCTCTGCCCACTCTTGCCCAGAACTTGCTGCTTGGGCCACAAACAGACTGCTGTTTCTGAGAACTTGCCAAAAATAAAAAAAAACCTGAGGTCCTAATGCTGCTCAACAAAAAGAGTAGGAAATAAACCACCTGTGAAATAAGTCTCTCTCTCCTTGACAGTCCTATTCCAAGCTCCATCAGAGAGTTTTCTTTTATGGGTTATCTTTCACCTGGTTTTGCAGCCGTGCCAGGATGGCCAAAGCACTTAACACCCAGAAAGCGATAACCGCCGTGAAGATCCCTCTTTCTGATCTGCCTCGGTAACATGCAAGTCAAGGTGTGTTTATCCCATCCTTACTTCGGAGTACTGGCCTTTTGCTAAACCAAAACAAGCTGGGCCGTACTGAAATTGAAAGACCTTCCTACTTCAAGGCTGTTGTGCAATCAGTGCTCATCAAGGATGGTTAAAGGCACAAGGCAAAACACACCCTGCATTTGAGGGTAAGGTGTATTAACCTTTCCACTTGGAATGCCTAATTGCTCAAATATTGCCAACATTGTTCAAACTGCCAGATATGTTAGGGAACAGGCAAAACTGGAGGGACAACTCTATATGAGGGGTATGACAAATTTATTGGGTAAATTGTATGGGAGTGCTTAACCCTTCTCTCTGTTCTGTTTTTTGTAAGGAGAGTTGCCAAGCAGAGCTGGTCATGACTAATTCATGTGAGGAAACTGCACGGAGAAGTTAAACAGCAACAACCAGTTTAATTTCACTTGTTACCAATAAGGCCTAACTTAAGTTTCAAAAGGAGATGAAAGGTAAATTTGCCATTTGCTCTCTATGTTTTAAAAGCTGCATGAGAGCTTGAAGAGTGACATGCTCTGTATTACTAATGCTACCTCCATCCTTAGAGCAGAGGGAGGAGACAAACACAATTTAATTTCTGTGTATACTAGGGCAAAAATTCTTCAGAGCATAGATTTGGTGTTTTGTTCTACCCCATTCCTAGCTTTTAAAAATCATTCTAGAGGTGCATAAATTATCCCTGAAGCAGGGCAGAGCACACATCTGCGTCAGTGCCAAAACTGACCAAGATGATACAGGGACATTTTCATGAAAGAGAAGAAGGAAACAAATCCTAAGTATCTGAGCATCAACTCTAGCAAACAGTGCATCAGGTATGAATATTTCACAGGCGGCACAACCAGCCAGCAGCTACCTCTCTTTTGGTTTAACTTCTTATCTCCCCTGAATCACAGGGTGCAACAATGGTGACAGTGAATGGATGAGGTACTATGTGTTTAGACAACATTGTAGAAGATGATTTGTCAACAGGGAGACAGAAACCTTTCATAATGCTTGGAGGAAAATTCATAGGATAATCCCAGGATAATAGATTTTTAATCCTTGGTTGTTTCCTTGTATGATACAAGCTAATGAGTGTCACCCACTCCTTTGAACCTTTCTGTAACTTCCTTGAGAAGTTCCATTTCCTTCCTTCCATTTCCTTTTGAAAGATATTCAGTCCAAACTGAAACATTTACCAATTCCTTCATTCCAGTGACTAGATTGTTATTTTGATAAAACAGAATGGAGCAAAACAAGAATCTTTCCAAAGGCAGTATATGGAATTGTTATCCCTTTGAGCTAACTATGGGAAGGCAAGCACATGGCTGAGCTTTGGTAAAATCATGCTGAAACGCAATTCTCTTTATTTAAAATGCTTCTGAAGAGGCCAGTTTTAATTTAAATGTCTGCTATGTGGGTTGTAGTTGAAGACCATGTGAAATGAGACTGAACGGGCAGATCTGCCCTCTGCTGAGCCAGGTGAATCTCTGAAGAGGCTGAAGGCAAATGGCTCTTGCATACATTAGCAGCTTAGCAATTTTCTCAGCATCCACAAAAAAGCTGAAGGTGATCACTTGCCAGTGAAGGGACATTTTGCTAGCATGCACCCAGTTATTTTCTTTCCTGGCTGCCTGTATCCAGTCATGGATATGTCAGTGTCCTGACAAGAGCAGCTCCATATCACTGGATTTTCAGCTGCAGGGAAAAGTATTAGCAAAGGAAGGCATGTCAAAACAAGGAAAACCCTAAAAAAAAAAGTTATTTGGTAATACCAACCCAGCAAAATACTGAAGGGGAGCATTGGCAGGCTGGCAACAGGCTTCCAAGGAGCCAGAAAGTATCATGGATGTTACAGTTTGTCAAGCCATTGAAATATCATGCCTCAGAGTAAAGTCGGAGATGAGAAACTCTGGACCTTTCAATGTGGGAGAGCTGAATCTATCAAAATAGTTTCACTTTGCATCTGCAGACTGTGAAAATGTGTTCTTCCTTTTTTTTTTTCTTTTTCTCTCTCTTAGTATTTTATCTCACCCTTAGTTGTGTGGGTCCCCTCACTTGTTAGGCACCATGTTTTCCAAAGAAAGGTAGTGTTTCTCTGCTTCACTTCACCAGAAATTCTCCTTCTGGGAAGAATGAAGAAGCTGGTGGCCACCATCTTGCAGCACTGGCAGGGATCAAGGAGCCCCAGGGATGCTCATCTAGAAGGCAAGAGGACAGGGATGGGCACAGGGAAGGGGAGAATAGGAAAGGTAACAGAGATAGAGAGAAGAGTGGAAGGTTCCACCACCCTCCTGTGCCAGTCTGTGTCATGGGTGACAGACTTCTCCCGGCAGCAGTGCCACAGCTAGCAGAGCTGCTGGATTGATACATGGAAAGTGCCAATCCTGCTGGGTTGTGCAGCCATAGCATGGGACAGTCACAGAATGGACAAATCTTACCAGTGCATGTGCTTTCCAAAGCCTCAGTTTGCCCACGCAGCTGGTGAGAACAGCACTGAGGCAGCAATCTCAGGCACTCAGAGGATGAGAAAAACTGGAGTTAAGGTTCACTCAGTCCTTCATGGATGCATAATGATGTGATCTTTACAGGATGTGTGTTACCTTTGCCCTTGACCTTTGGAATTGGGAACGAAAGGAGGCTCTGATGCGTAAACCCCACACCTTGGAGGTGGTCTCTTGAAAGAGGAGGGATAGATGGAGGGGCTGTCGTGGCCAGAAACTGGAGTGCTGCCTAGGGGGAATGTTTTCCACTGGCTGTTACCCAAGGAGTTGTGCATTGCATGGAGCAAGTCACTCAACCTGAATTTTCACAGATCATGTAGTATAGTTTTCCCTGGTTCGTGCTTGGTTTGAAGGTGTTCTGGATTCCCAGTTGACCCCTGAGGTTAAGATAAGCTAAAGTCAAATAACATGTGGGATAAACTGCCCTGAAATTTGGGCACCCAAAGAGAGTTTTTGACTTTAAACTCCTGTATTTTATTTCTTTTTCAGTCCTGCCTAGGGATACCACCTCTCTCTCCCAGATGAAGCCTTCAGCCATCCTTCCAATGGGTCCACTGAAAGCGCTCAGGAGCAAATGGCTCCAGCTGGAGAGTGGGGCAGGAGCACAAAGGCCAGAGCCATGCAGCCAGAAAGGAAGATGGGGTGAGAGGGATGGCATCCCTTCCCTGTCCCATGCAGGATGAGCATTTCCTGCCTTGTGCACTGAGCAAGGTACAAGTCCTGTGGGAAAACCAGTGTGATCCTGCAAGCAAGGGCTGCTCCTGCAGCTATGTGTGGACAAGCTTAATTAATTCTGCCTCTTTTTTTTTGGTGCTTGACATTTGAACTTTCCTGCAGTGCGGTAATGCCGGGAGAGAGGGGAGTGTGTGTGAGCGAGTGAAAGTGGTGTCAGCATTTTGATTAGAAAAAGGTTTCCATCTGATGCAGACACATGTCCAACCTGGTACCTGTTTGTTTCCAAGCAATGTGAAGGCCCACTCAGTTCAGCACACTTCTGGGGGCCCAGGCTTTTAATAGCATGTAATATTAATTTCTGGCAACAGATGAGAGTTAATACATTATGTTTAAATCTGGGATGAGTTGTTGACCAGCTGTGGTCTGTGTGCAGAGATACCAAATGCTTTTCTTTGGATAATGTCAGCTCCAGCCTGCAAAGCACATGTGGGTCAGAGGCAGGACTGAAGACCAGCAAAATTAACCCATTTAATCTTATGGAGCCATGTGTCTCCTACGGAGCATTTGGTGCAGTTATCCTCTAATGATTTAAGCATTTCAGAAAGTTCTGGGTGAGATGGCTCTTTTTTCAGTGCAGCATGTCAGTCAGTGCTGGTGGGAGGTTTCTGCCCTTTTGTCTGCACCAGAGAGGTAAATTAGGTAAGCAGAGCCATGAATTATTTGCATGAAGCTGAGGTGGCGAATGTGTTATCTCAACAGCAGAAAAGGAAATGGTTCTCTATAGATTATTAGTTACTGAAAAAGCAAAGGCATGTCTTTTGTTGGCACCACACCACTGGCCTGACTGTTGAGTAGATATGGATCAATATATCCCCTTCCTCCTCAACCCTCTTGCTCTTCACATTTTCACTTAGGCAGAGGTGAAGAGGTTTCACTTTAATTTCTGTCATTCTTGTATTGCCAAATGGCATGCCAGCGCAACCGATCCGGGTGTGATCTGACTCTCTGTTTTGTGCTCTCACATGCAATCCCCTCGTGGGAAAATGCTGAGAGAAAATGGAAATTTAAGCTGTGCAACTAGCCACTGTGGTTTTTTGGGTTTTTAATAGTGCTTCGTTTGTGAGGTCCTTCGGGCAGAGAGAGTTTGTGTTGAGTTCAGGGTAGTCATAGCCCATAAGTGAGGATTTCTAAATATTATGATATTGCAGATAGTACTGTAAGCAACTTGTTCTCTCTATGAACAACAAACTACTTGCAGTTACAGATCAGAGGATCTCAAAACAAGGTACAAATATTAGTCCTGCACCACAGCCTGAACAAGTCTTGTACCTATTCTACAAATGAGTTGGGTGCTCTATGGGAAGGTCAACTGACTTGTTACAGACCTCAGTACTAGTTGGTGGAGGTAAAAAAACCAGAGCACAGCCATCTTAGCTCCAGGGTCCTTGTTTTTATTGCTTAGCTCTGGCCTTGAAGTACTGAAGTTTTTAGATTAAAAATAAAAAGTTTGTCTTTAAGCCTCCACTGTTAGGTAAGCTTGATCTTGGATATATTCCCCTCTGTAGATACTCATCGCTGTCTTAGTGTTTAGATTGATCTAAATAATTACACTGAATATCAGTTTTCAAAAAATGTAGTAAGAATAGCATCAACTGGTATTCCCACACTTAAACACCCCAAGTCTGGGGTAAATGAGGACGTGTAACTGAAGTCTGTGTCTGGGTCCATCTCTTGATATATTTCTGAAGTCAGACTCAAATGAGATGAGGCATATCCTTGTGGCTAATGGATGCAGAGGGAGATAATGGGCAAGAGACCAGTGGCAAAGAACTGAGATTTAGCACGTTCAAGTCTAACAAGGCACTTAGAGTGTTTTGCAGGGGTGTGTGCTGCTTCAGGAAATGGGTTTAATGGCCAGGGAGGGCCCTTGTTTTCCAGCCTTCTCATTTTTGATGAGTAGCTAAGATTTTGAAGGAAACTGGAGAGCACTCTGCCTCCACTAAGGTTTGCCCCCTCGGCTCCTCAGCCTGCCTCTCTGTTGGGTGCTCTCTAGCAGGGTAAGGATAATTCTGCCCTACACAGCAGAAGGGCCTGAGCCATGTTGCCCGTGCTCAGCAGCTCTTGAACCACTCGCACCTGCAGCCACTGCTCCACCTCATCTCCTAGGCTGCTTTTTGAGGTCAAGCAACTCCAACGACAGTGCAGCAAACAACACAGTAATTCCTGAGTATTGTATCTGGAGGGGATTACAAACTCCAGCAGATGTCAGGGAGGAAGGAAATCTACATATAGTTGCTATGTAGGTCATAACTTCATCTTAGAAACACTTAGGTGTTTTACGAACAAGTCTCACAGTGGTTTGTGGCATGTGCCTCCCAAGGAGGGCAGTAGGAACTGGGGTGTCCCCCAGGAGCTGTGCTGAACTCCTCCTGAATGGCTCCTCTCAGTCAGAGCCACATAGGGACAGTGGGACAGCCAGTACAGACATTGGTGTGTAGTCTAAAAGCTGGGTGTTTATAGCAAACACATGTAAAGACACCAATGCTCATTTGGAAATCAACTGCACAGCTGGGCACAGATATTACTGTTGAGACCACAAGCCTTGGGAGCAAAACTAGAGCTGCTTCCCAAGGGCCATGGATGTATCTGCCCTGCCCTTCCATTGCTGCCATCTCTAATCATGAGCACAATTTTGGTCAGGGGCTTGTGGCCAGTCTTGCTCAGGGCTAGCCCAGGGAAGAATGGGGATGGGCAAGCACCTCCTGCAGCTGCCCAGTTTGTAGCTGCCAGGCTGGGCCCCCAGTGCTGGGATGTCAGTGCACGGGAACAGGGCTGAAGCAGGATTTTAGGGCAAAGGAGATGTAGGAAAAGAGCCCTAGCCCTGGGATCCTGGCTCTGCTAGCTTGGGTCCTGTCTAGGGCCTCTCAGGGTGGTTGTGGCTGTTGAGGTGGCTTATTGTCCCACCAATTGGATTGTGAGGGTTTTGGCAGATTGGGATGCTCTGCTGAGAAAAAGCCCTTTGGTTGTCACCTCTCTCCTTTCTCTGTGCTTAAAGTGTATTTTCTCAGTTTGCAGTGTCAGGGGTCTGGGTGCACTGTGAAGCAATTTGGATTCTGCATTGATAAGGCAAGTGCAAACTGTCCCCGCAGCTCTCGAGAGCAGAATCAAACTGAAACTTACCACTCAGAGTAGAAAGCACATAACACCCACAGCTACAGACATGCACAAATTGCTGTAATATAGGTTAGAAAAAGAGCCCTGTTCTGCACCCTCTAGCCTCATTAAAAACATGCACACAACACCAAATCTTCACTGAATGACTACAAGCACCAGCGCATGATCCCTCCTAAACACCTAACTCACTTGTAACGGCTTATTAAAAAGGCAAATTTTCACTTTTCATGTATTCTTGCTCCCCTTAGCACCTGGTTGCAGTTTCTGCAACATTTTTAACTTCTGTTTTTTTCACGACTGGTTGCGAGTAAAGTGAGACCTCTCTGGGACACCACCCAGCCTGGTTAACTGGGTCCCCACCTAGGGACATGGCCCCAGTGTGGCCAGAAGGAACCAAACTTCCCCCTCTTAGTAAAGCATTTCTGCAAGGGGCTTTGAGGCTGACAAGAAGAGCAGATCTGTAAAGATGTACACAACCTGTCCTTTAAAAACAAAAGGTCATCAGAATACACAAGGTAGACTAAGGTGGGGGAAAAAAATGTTTCCTGGGGCTCACAAGAGGGACAGTTCTCACACAGAAAATTTTGCCATAGGAAAGATCAAGGAGACTGGGAACTATAATATCCAAGAAATCACATTCAAAATGCTGCCTGCCCCATTCCTCTTCCTGCCCAAAAGCTGACCACTGCTTTTAAGTTAGGATTTAGTGTGTAAAACTTAACTGGTAAAGGCAGGAGCATTGGGTCTCCCTAACCCCAAGACTGGTATCTCATTGTGACAGCTGTCCTCAGCACAGGTGAACTGGGAAAGAGGTTTTCAGCCTCTGATTTTGCTGTGTGTGGTTTCAATATTGCATTAATTGTTTCTCTTCCCAGCGCAGTGTGGCCACTTTGGGGCAGGAATGCTGTAAGGAATCTCACTCGGTCCTTGGATAAGGAAATGATCGAGGACTTGCTTATTCACAATTAATGGAGAAGAAGAGCCGAAAGCCTTTATTAATCATTGCACAATAAGGAAGTCATACTGGTTTTGCTCCCTTCAATAGGGCTATTTGGTCACACCTACCTAAGTGGTTTGGCATCCCAACCATCTCTCTGCGTGCAGCTGAGGAGGAGGAGGAGGAGCAGAAGGAGGAGAAGGAAGGAAGGGCCTGGCTTCATCACCACCGAGGTGCCTGGCTGACAGCTCACAGGGAAGAGAGAGTTCTGAAGGTCCATCATCCTTTCCTGAAGGGCCAGACATCTCTTTTTAGAGATCTCTGCCCAGAGCACACACCAGTGCTGCCTGTCCCCATGCTTTGGGCACAGGTTTCTGCCCCAAGCCCTGGTGTCAAAAAGGAGCAGAAATTCATGTATGCCCTGTGCCAGAGTTCCCCCTGCCAGCTGCAGGGGTCCCTGCCAGAGAGCGTCAGCTCTTGGGAGTGTGTGCCACCCACTCACTGACTGCAGATCCTTTCCCCACTACTGGGCTTCTGCTCTCCTGTTTACCTGTCATGGCAGCCAGTCTGTGTAACCCCCAGCTCCAGCAAGGAGTTTGTGGCTGGATGTGATGGCTGGCAGGTGCCTCTGAAGTTCAGATGTTCAGGCTCCAGGCTTTGGCTGGCACAGGGATCTGTATTGCCCTGTCCTAGAAAAGGATGCTGAGGTGATGTCTCAGGGGCCTTTCCTAGGTGAGCTTGTGCTGGCTGAAGTTTGTAGAGCTGAACAGCCTGAGCCAGCAGAGCCTGTGCTGCCTGGAGGTGGAAAGCATCATCCCAGGGAAACCTGGGCTGGGTTTTCCTGTGTAGAGCACCACTGAAGCAGTGCCAAGCTGCAAGCTATCATGGTGGAACTAAGGATACTTTGGCTTTGAAGCAGAATGCAATGTCTGCTTGTATACACCTCCAAGCAGACACCTGCCCCCTCTGTCATGGGACAAGAATACAGCTTTGCATCAGAAGTCAGCACTTGGGCAGCAGGGTCTCGGTGAGGCTTAGTGGCCCTTCTCCTGTTTGGCTGCCACAGTGAATCACTGGGAAATGTTCCCCAATCTCTTAAAAATGAGTGAAAGCAGAGTCATGCAGTGTGTCAGAAACTCTGCCACTGGGGGCAGTTGGTACAAAGGCGGCCTTCACTGGTGTGCAAATGTGCTCTTTCCCAGCTCTTCCATGTGCTTCTCGGGAGAATGGGAAGGGCAGCAGACATGCTGGTTGCAGGATGGGTCTGTTTCAGCAACTCATGAAAAATTAAACACTTGTGATTTTGGGAAGTGCCACGTCTTTGACAAAAGCTCTTGTTTTTCTACTGTTCAGGTGACTGTGCTGAAGTTACCAAAATGTCAACCTGTGCTCCCCACATCCCAGGCCAGGCAGCTGCCTTTTCCCTGCCAGCCTACCCCAACCCTGCACAGAGGAGGGAAACCTCTCTCTCAATGCCAGGGCGGCTGCTTTGATGCTGTCAGTGAGTTTTTCCTTTGCCACGGTGACAGCCTGTGTTTTGCAGATACCTGCCCCATGATGGGCACATTCCTCAGCCGCACCGCATCCACTCAGCTCCGGCTCATGCAGTAATTAGACAAGTGTTTCCTGGCTGCCTTTAATTACAGCCACAACTATTTCCCTCACTCTAATGTAACACCTCTGAATGACAGCAAAGGTTTTGGGCCGCATCCCACACGGTCCCAGCACGTGTTGAGACGCGGTCATGCACTGACAGACACTGATTTGAACCCAAAGGGCTCATACCCCCTCAGTGAGTCACATTTTTCATTTTCGACCTCAAGGCCATAATTGCCCACATTGGGAATTAGCGGTGTGTCCCCAGTACCCAGCCAAGAAGCACTGGGCTTTATAAAGCAGCAGAAGGGCAGCATCCTCACTAAATCCGTGCTTAAGTCTATCTCAACTGTAATTCGCCCTGTCCTGTGGCAAAGCAGCTCAGCTGGCAAGGCCACACTGCCCAACACGTTCAGCCCCTCAACGTTTTCACACTGACAGCAGCAAGTTGGGCACCAGGCCTGCCTGCCCACAGGCAGCCAGCAGCCCTGTGCCAGGGCACGCGGTCTCGCAGGGCTGCGTTTGCGGCAGCTCCCAAATTGATGAGCTTTCCCCCGCCAGCCCCTTGCTAACGCTGTTGCGGTTATCTGACCTGGTGGTGGTGGTGTTGCCATGGCTGAATCCTGCCGTATTGCTGCTCGGAGCCCCTCGTCAGCGGCTCCCAACCGGCTTGGGGGCTGCCAGAAACCAAGGCAGCAGCTGCCGCGCTCGGCCTCGCGAGGCTGTGATCTATAACGTGCATTGTCTTTTTATGTAATGTGTTTTATTAAACATCTTCTAAAGCTTACAAGTGTCCCCAGGACATAACTCTCCAGCACAACGTAATGCTTTGCCAAGTAATGAAGTATGATTTATGGCGGTAATGGTTATCCTATGTTTTTTTAAAAAAATTATTACAGCAATAGCTCTGTCGAATATAGGAATATAACATGCTGCATTTGGCACGTTTATGACAACAGTGCTCTGGTTTTCTTAACTCCACAGTTCGGTGTTGGCAGTATTTCAAATTCTTGAGACAGATGTTTAAATGAATTTTTTTAAGAGGACAGTGAAATACTTTTAAAACATCATACGGCGCTGAGTGTCTCAATATGTGCAGGAACGTTATTTCTTTAACATTCAGGTAGGGCAGGGCAGCACATGGCCTCTCTGGTTTAGATCTCACGGTAAATGATGGAAGTAGCAAATGTTGAATTAGCTTTCTGGGGCATCCTGGCCTGCTGTTACTCTTGGGCTGAGGTGGGGAGGGAGGGGCGGACACTTGACCTTCCCTTGGATTTAGTGCAGTGTTCACATCTCCTTTGTGAGCACTTACAACAGCTCCACGTTTGTTTTGAATGCACTTCCCACCATGCTGAGACAGGACTAAGTGGTCTCACACTGACATTTTGAGTGTGTCATTGTGGTCCCGGTGGTTAGGGTTTCAGGCCAGAAATGACAATCATTTGGAAAAATGTAAATGAGAACCCTGGTCATGTATGTCTGAGGCAGATAGCATTCGAGCATTTCCATTGAAACACTGAAAATTCTTGGCTTTTTTTTCCTAAAAAAAGGTACTGGCTGAAACTGAGGAAACCTGTACAAAACGAAGCCAGGGTATTCAGCTCTGGCATTGCTGTTTGCACCTTTCAGTGAGGGAAAATGAGAACCCACAAAGGCAGGAGCCAGCATTGCTGAAGACACCATCGCCTCAGTGTACCAGCGCTGGGGCCACAACCAGGCTGCGCACCCAGCTGCTGCAGAGAGATTGAAGACAAGGGAAGCATCAGTAAAGCAATGAACACTTATATTTAATTTACATTTGACAATTTGCACATAAATAATGATGTAAACCAATACGTAAACATATAATAGTTTGTTGTTCTAGCAAAGTAAAAAGCCTGTTAACTTTGGTCAGAGTCTTTCTTAAGAGAGACAAAAAAACCCCCAAAAACACTGTTGATTGTTGCTACATTCACATGTAAAACGTCTAAGGGGAGGGGGAAACAGTAAAGAGAAGTAACAATTCTTAAAGCTGATGCATATAAATTCTTGTAAATTTTGTATCAAATACAAGAAAGCACTACAGGCAATAACAGGAAAAGTGTGTGTCCAGTGACAGAGTAGTGATACTTTGGTTTATCCTACAATTAAGTACTATATTTATGAACTATTGCTACATCTAAAAGATGTCAGCCTCACAATTTGCAGGAGTGGAAATGTAATGAACTGGAGTCCTTCAAAAGCTGTGTTTAGAGACTTGTATTTCAGGGTTGTTTGTTTTTTAACAGAAGGCATTAAAATGAAGTTTGCTGGAAAAAAAAGACCACCTAATCCAGAACTGTTGAGGTGGACTTCTTAAAATTTTTTTAAGAACATAACCAGACAGAAAGGGATATATGGAGGGGAGGTGTGTAATAATGCTACTTATGTTCGTGTGAGTTGACTGTGCAGCTCGTTAGTGGCAGGGCACAACGAGACAAGGGCCTTGTCCCACCTGACTTCCATCCAGCCCTTACTGTGGTCACAAATCACATCACGCACGGGTCATATTTGGCTTCTTTTCAAGTTCTTTCAGTTAAATTTTCTGGCTGTCTGTTGACTGACCATCAGCCTCCTTCCCCCCCAGTGCAAACTGCCAGGAGAGCAAGGGACTGAAGGAAACCCTGGCCTGCAAACCAGGTAATTCCCACCAAATTCACTGAGATGCCACACGTGGATGCATGATGATGTCATTCACGTGTTTGCGAGTTCCAACTTCGCCTTCAGCTGTGTGTGTCTATTTGCAAGGGATAAATGCCTTGGTACAACCTTCTGGATTTGAGGTCATTGGTTATTTGCAAAACTGGGATAACATTTGATTTTCACACTTAGATGAAAAATAGGTTTTATTACATGGTTTGGCTCACAACTTAAGTGGTATAAATATATATACATATACATATATCGTATAGTGGTATAAATATATCTATAAATATACATGTATTCTTTGCTACACCTCAAACATCACCATATCATCTTTGGGCTTAGCAAAACAAAAAGATAAAAGGACGTGCATTCTATCTTTCCCTGTGCACATTTTGGTTTCTTCTCTAAAGTAGCAAAGCATTTAGGTAAAACAGCATTGTCTGCACCACTGGACACAAGCACTGAGGTAATTGTTGTTCAACAACTTTGCAATGCCCTTTTCTTCTTTAATTAAATTAACCACAAAATGTACAAACACAAATACTGAGAAAAATCTGAGTCGTACAAGAAGGAAGAAAAAAAATTTATGTGCCAGGAAAGGACTTTGTTCCCCACTTCTACCCAGGCAAAGTGGGAGAGAAAAATACAAGTAAAACTGAACCCCTTCTTACTCAGGGAATCTGACCATCTTTTTTTTTTTTTTTTTTATCCCTGGAAGGCTCTGGCCAAAAAAACCCCAAAATAAAACAAAAATCAAAAGAAAAAAAAATCTGTCCAAACCCCCCTTTTAGGCAGCAAAATATTTGTGTCTTTGCTTTTAAACTGCTTTTGGAAACAAAAGAATGTGAGATTTCATTTTGGAAAAGTCACTTTAAGCTCATGTGTTCCTTTGGTCTTAAAGTTACATGATAATGTGTGGGACTGGAGCCGTGTTCTAAAAACCTGTGGTATTGTCCATGGCAGGTCCATGTTTGCTGTGCCACATCTGTTCCAGGGAGAGCTGCAGGTAGAAGAATCTTTCTCCTCCCCACAGAGAGGCAGGAGAAAAAGTTTCTTCCCTGCTTGCTGCTACTCTGGGTTGTTGGTTTGCTATTTTTTTTTGTTTCTCCTTTTCAATTCCCAGTGGGGTGATTTGCTCATGAAAGTACACAGCATTTTTTTTCAAACCAACAGATCTAGGATTCTGTATGTCACATGTCCAACTTTGGCAATATGAAAAACCACATTTGTTTAAAAGACATTGGTACATAAAAGACATTTACTGAAACCCTAATCTTAGGTTCTTAAAACAGATGTGCAGAAAAAAAATATCTACAAAGAATGGCCATAAAACAAAAAATAAAAACATTTAAAGTAAAAATTACAATGAATTTTTCCAGTCATTGTAAACATTTTCCTAATTATTGCTTTTAGAATGATTAATTGCATAATAAATTATGAAGTACTATCATTGAAAAAATAATTACGGATAGATGATTGTCTCTTAGTAACTGGCGAGGCAATGCAGAGTCCTTTGCCCCTTTTTATGCCCTGAGAAAACAGTAACTTTGGAGTTCCTTCTTTCAGCTGGAGAGCTAGGGAAACTACTGTAAGCCAAGATTGCTTTGCAGCATTGAAACTATATACAAGCATCTGCTACAGGCACCCTGACTTGCCAAGTCATAAATAAAAAAAATCACTTTGCCAAAAAGTCTTAAGGGTCCATTGGTTCAATTGTTTCTTGCTTGACCTTTACAGGTAACAGAGGTAGTGGGTGACCGTGAGGCAACTTCATAACTGACATATCTGACGACTCGTAAAGGTTGCATCCTGAGGAGATAAGCCCATTTCCCAGGTTCCTCTGCAGAGAGACTTTCAGGTTAGCTCCTTCCATTTCCCTCCTGAGCACGGTCAGTATATCCTTCTCCACGATCGATGTTAAGTCGATATTGTCCTCCACTTCTTCCAGCTTGTCAGCATTGTCACTGATGTCGAACTTCTCAATCTCCTCATTGATCCGGTTCAGGTCCTCCATGGAGTGGCCGGAGGCCGGGGCGACGGGGCAGTAGCCCTTCAGGTGGACCTGGAGGCTGCAGAGGTGAATGTAGCTCTTGTGGCAGTGGATGCATTTATGGGGGCGTTCCCGGGTGTGGAGACGTTTGTGCAGCTTCAGGTGCACAAACTGGGTGAATTTGGCTGGGCAGAGCTTACACTGGTAAGGCTTCTCTCCAGAGTGGAGCCGCAGGTGGGTTTTGAGATTGCTGGTGCTGCTGAACCGCTTGTGACAAACCTAATGTGGGGGGTGGCAGAGAAACAGCGAATGAGTGGGAGGCGATTTTATGGTTTAAATCACAGACACATAGGAGGAGATGGCAGGATGAAGCAGCAGCTTTCTATATCTTCACACTTTCTCACAAAGGAAAAAAAATCCCCACCTTTTTTATTTAAACATTGCTGAATGTCATTTTGAGTGTGGCTGATGGCAAAACTGTATCAGGCAGGTGTTGCTCTGGCAGGCTGTAGGCAATCGTGCTGTCTCAGAGACGCTGCTGCACCAGGGCTGGGCCAGGCTGTGGTGCAGATTCCGGCCCTGAGCAGCCAAGGGTTTGTCCCTCAGCCCTCCCTGCACACTGTAGGGGGTGTGCAAAACCCTGCCGTCCCTTCAGCCTCCGAAGGATTCACCTCTCTCTCTGTGTTACATACCTGACACTCGTGGGGCTTTTCTCCCGTGTGTACCAGATAGTGCTTCTGGAGGTGAGCCAGCTGCGTGAAGCCCTTATTGCAAGTCTGGCATTTAAATGGTCTCTCTCCACTGTGTACTCGGAGGTGCACCTAGGGAGAGACAAAGCAATTAACAATTTGCAGTTTCCAGTACTACAACAAAAGTGCTTTCAGATGTTTCCTAAAGGCAGCGGAAGAGTCCCATTGCCAAAATACAATGTTATCTAGTTAATTAGGTGGCGTCAGTATGAAAGCACACAACCAGGCTTTCTTGCTGGGGGATGCTGTATTAAGCCCAGACACATAAACAGCCTAACAAGCAAGGGAGGCCTGACCCTGCTTTTCCTCGAAAACCTACAGGGAGAAATCTGAGCCTTCAAAGAAGGCTCCTGTCTTACCCTCCACTGCCTACCTTCAGATTGGAGAGCTGGCCAAAGGTCTTGGAGCAAACATTGCATTCGTACTTGATCTTCCCATTCTGCTTTTTCAGTGGGTATGGGAGGGTTTTGTAACCGGTCACATTCCTCTTACTTTTAATGAGATTCATGGCTTCTTCACCGCCGGTGGCAGCCAACACCACTGAGGTAGGTTTAGGTTGCATTATGTGTTCCGAACTGGCTGCTGTACCAGCGGTGGGGGACCCACTGGTAGGGCTGCATGGCTTGTCCTTCATGCTGGCAGCAGCGCCCGTGATAGAGAAGGCACTGTTGGGTGCTGGTATGAGGAAGTCTCTCGGATGATCAGGCTGCAGCAGTCGACGGCCTCCTTCACTGGGCAGTGAGCTGGGGAGCGTGGTGGGGTTGAGCATGTGGTGGGAAAGGCTACCTCCACTGAGCAGGTTGCCATAAAGAGGGTACATCCTTGGGAAGAGATTGAAATTGTTGATGCCATTGATATTGTTCAAAGCGCTCAGGTTATTACAGCTCATATTGAATGGAGGTAACAGGAATTTGGGGTAATGGGGGTTATAGGATGGTAGAAAGGCAGGTGAGAGGTGGCCAGGGGGTGCATATCCAGGATAAGACCCCAATCCTTCTGAGCCATATGATCCATTCAAGTAAGAGTATGGCTCTCTGTGCTCTTGGGAAGTAGGTGCCAGAGGCGAAACTGTGACCCCCGGACTACTGTGAGGGCTTGAACTTTTTAAACTTTGGTCTGGGCTGCTCCTCCCGGAAGGACTTGGTGTAGTAGATGCCTGGATGGGCGAGTGAGTAATGTAGCTGGGTCTGTCCATGCCATATGCTAAGGAAGCTTTCAGATAGTCTTCAGGAATGTGAGGTCGGATCGGGTAGACAACTCGAGGGAAGAAACACCTCTCTGGGCTATAGTTTTTACGTAAATCATCCAAGTCTTTTTCTGGAGTAACTGGTGAAATGTTGGTCTGAAAGAAGTCTTTTCCTTTAGGAGGATTGGATTCCATTTTCAGGATTTCTTTCACACTGTGCTCCTTCTTTGGGACGCTTTTCTGATAAAGCTCATCTTTATCAGCGCTGTGCTGCTTTGGATTAACGTGGGTTTGTGCTGAAATACAAAGACAAGATAACGATTATTTAGATATGTCACTGGTGTTATCTCTTTTCAAAACAGAATCTCACCCCTACAAGTTTAGTGGGAAGGAAGGGCTACTCTCAGAGACGAGCAATCATTCAGCTTGCCACAAAACTAATGGTTGTGTGAAGAAATGCCTGCTGGTATTAAGTGTTAATAAAAAGCATTGCTAATTTAAGGGATACCAACCAGTACATAGAGATCTGGATGATGATGCATTTGCAGAGTGCCAGCCTCCACTCTGCAAACTGATTTCACCTTTTTTCCCCCTTAAATTTGCCTAGCTTTGCTGTTGAATGTCTCTTTAAGCAGCATTTCTAATAAATGCGGTAATGAGCATTTGTTCACAATACAGGTTTAACTGAAGGACTTTGCAGAGCACAAGCTCCCAGAAATGTTCCTCAGTAAAATAACAAGGCATGACAAATCGGGTTTTGCCAAACCGCAGCAGTCACTTCACCAGCCAGTTCAATTACTTACAGTACCAAAAAAACCATGGCTGGCTAGGATGAAAGCCTTCTTCAAAGAGAAGGTATTCTCCATCAGTAAACAGATCATTACTCATTAAATATACTGCTTAGGAACATCTACAACAAAGCAGACTATTTACTGCAGATTTCTGTGGCATTCAGTCTATGCAAAACTCCTCTGCTTACAGCTGTATTTTATAAAAAAATGCTGAAGCAAAGTAAAAGAAAGCAAGACTGGTTGGCTCCAGCTTAAGTTGAAATGTGCTCTAAAAAAAAAAAAAAAAGGAAAAGAAATATGTATTTAGAAGGAACTAGAAGCTAGCATACATTCATCTCAGTTCAGCACATACTCTGGCATACTCTGGACACAATACACTTGTGACAGCTCACTGAAAGATGACTTCGTTCATTAGAAAAAGTAGAAAAACAAATCTGCCTTTATCTTTTTTACATAATCTTGATTACTTGTAAGATATTTTATTATAGGGGGGAAAGACTAGAAGAAGGTTTCATAATTACAGTTAGTTAGTTCAAGGCTTTCCATCAGCAGGTACAAGCCAACACCAGTAGGTACGTGACTCAAGAACACTGCAGTCCTTTAGAAACGTTTCTGCTCCCATGAATGACTGTTCTTACTTCACTATCTAAGGTGAGAAACAGTTATTTCTGATTTTTGGAGGATCATCTGAACCAAGTGAGGAACGTGAGAACAGGCAGTGACCACGCTGCTTTCAACACAGATTCTTTGCTTCACTATTCACTACCCTGATGGAATCTATCATTTGGCAACATTACCCTATAAGGCAAAGAAAGTCATTTATTAAACATATCCAAGAAAACAGCTGCTTGCACAGCGTGCTTCTGCTTACAGCAACCCACTTTACAGTAGCATCCTTTTTGAAATGGCATTAGACAAGTAATAAGAAAATTTAGTTTGAGATTTTTGAGTAGTTTGTATATTTTCAAGCTCCAATGAAATACAAATGAACACAGTTAAGTTCAATTAAAATATTTATAATAAAACTTAAAAGTGTTGTGCAGCAAGCATATGCACACATAAGCACACAGAAAGCTTCCCAATTACTTCTCTTGGTGTCCAAAGTTTAATGCAGAGATATATGAAAAATAAAGTAATAACATGTTGTGTTTTCTGGTTTTAAAAAAACATCTACTTTCTTTGGTAATTTTGTCTGTACTCCTGGACTGGTAACTCACTTTCTGAATGTCAGCCAGATTTTGGGGCATAGCACAGAGGTCCTACTAGGTTCAAGAAGCTCCACAATGGCACTGTGAATAATATTATCTCTATCTTCTTATCAGCTGCCTTTCACCACAGCAGTGTTTCAGAGCAAACATTCCTGGTGACACTATCAGCATCGGGAAGTATCAAGACCAGGCAGTATTGAAAACTGGACAGGGGGGTGGGAGGCAGGACTTGTGAAGCCTTGCAGCAGGAAAAATAAATAAATACCACCTTATCAGGCCCGTATCAGTTTCTCAGTGGGGTCTGTCAAGCAGGAAGTTCAAATTGACACTTTTCTCTTTTAAAGAAAAAAACCCAGGGGGAGGGGAAGAGGAAGGAGAAATGCTGGTGGTACTGGAAAAGTGACAGAGAAACTGGGGCCTCTTCAGCTGGAGAAACAGCTCCCACTGTCACAAGGTTAAACATGAGGGTGGGGATGTACGTGCCTTATGTGCAGGAGCAAGCCCAGGAGTGACAGAAAGGAAGCTCATGCAGAGATCGTAACTTTCTCTGTGCAACAATCCCATGCTCTCTCCTGACTGACTAAAGATAATTGTTTTTTTCTTCCCTTCTGAATTTTCCTGGTAAAGCTGTCCCTCTTACTAATTTCCATGTGCAGACAGAAGTTGTGATATTTAAAGATATTTTTTCAAGTCTAACTGTGACAGCTCTCTTTAGTTTGCAAGCTATCTTTGGTCCATAAATCCCCTCTTGGCTTTTTCCCTTATTACCTGAGCACAAGGGACACTTGGGAACACCAGAGAGATCAAAACATAAACAAGTGTGTCAGCACTGTGTAAAATAAGAGAAGGTAACATCCGGGGCCAAGGAGAGGTTCTTAAGTTTTATACTGAAGGTGGATTTAAACCAGGGCTGAAATTGATTGAGAGGTTTACAGCCTTTCTTGTTGCTCTTAAAGGAGTCATACTTCAAAGTTAAAGAGATAGATTTCTTATAAATGGATTTTTTTAAAAACTTGTGATCTTAGATTCAAGTTTTTACCAATCAGAATGTCTCCCATTCATTGTTGAAATGCATTTCTCCCCCCACCCCCATATACACACACATACACACACACACACATTATGGTTTTATATATACACAGTAAATACAGGCACATACTCTTCCAAGATCTGTCTAGTTTCTGTGGTCAGAGGGACACACAGAAAAGAGATTCATGACAAAACACGAATGGTGCAGCTGCATTTTTAAATTACTAATCGGGGGGGGGGGGGGGGGGGAAAAGGAAAAAAAATCCCAGATGTGCCTCTTGAGGATCCTGATCCACTTCTAACTGAGGTCAAAAGATTATTTGCTCAGACCTGAGATTAGTGAGTGCGTGCAAGAGGAAAAGGGACAAAACTGCTGTTACTTTTAAGTATTGATAAAACTTGGGTGAAGGAGCTGTCTGAAGTCACTCCAGTGTGGGTGTTCCAGCTACAGACTGCTGCAGAGCTATAGGTTTGCTCTCGGTTCTTGTGCTCTGAGCTGTAGCCGGAGAAACATTTCATAAAAACAATGATCTGTTCTTTTCTAAAAACTTGAAAAACGGTTGTAGGCAGACAGTAATTGCAACAGTAATTTCAGGAGTGAGATGGTACTGAACACTTCGAGTGGTAGAGCTTAATTATGCCGATTCACATTTTCAATCTAAATTAAGCACCTCTTTTGCTAGTAGAAAGAGAACCTCGAAGTTGTGAAGCGAGCAAAACAAAGACTGTTTCCACTCAAAATGAGAACAGAGACCAACATTCAGAAGTACAAAATTTGATCATCTGTTTTCTAAATGTGTCCATGGCAGTGTGACATGCCTTTGAAAACCTTTTGCTCAGAGAAGGTCTTTCTGGGAGCCTTCAAATAATTCTCAATATTAAGACAACTTCAGTCCCCAAATTCTGATTTTGTGAGGACAACTTCTCATATCATTTAAAAATCATTTTCCTGAGCCCTTTTGAACATTCCAGGAGGCATTTTTTTAAGCAAGTGCAGATGTTTCCTCTCAACCCAAACAGAAAAGCTTCAAAACCAGAAAGTGAAACTGCCCATAAACAAAAGGGAAAGCGAGTGACAGGGCTGAGCTAACGGCCAGCATGTCAGGGCCAGCAGGAAGAAGAGAAGAATAAATCACATTTAAGAAAAAAGCATTAAAAAGTTAATCTTCATAGAACCAGAAACACTTTAAATTAGTGTCTTGTTAAACCTGTTAATGAAACAAAAAGATTGCCAAATATTTTGTAAATATGCAAATTATCTTCCCCCAGCTTGAACTTTTTTTCTGAAGCTTGACCAAAAGATGTCACCTGCCTGTACTTGACTGAGGAGACAAACATGACATGAGCAGCAGGAAGTTGCATCATATGATTGCAATATATGAACATTATTATCAAATAGCCATGTCCTGAGTCAATGCAATTGTTTGGATTTTGTTGGGTTTTTCTTGTTTGGTTTGGTTTTTTTTTTAACTGTTAAGTTCTCCACCCCTCCATCCTAAAATAATCCTCCCATATTGAGGTAAGAATGAAATTCTAAACCATTTGGAACCGCCAAAGCAAATTTCCTCAGTGTTTGCTAAATAAAATATCACAGACTAAAAGACAATCTGAAGGAGCAGTTGAATGAGGTTAGGCACATTTAAAAAATTACTGAAAATTTATTTTTAGCAGAATACAGAAATTTTGTGCCACTATACTTAAAACTATTTACTGGACAATGGCACCATCTGAAGGTGACAAATCTTGACAGAAAACATGAGAGGCCTCAAAACAGGCAGGAAGGGAATGACATTTGAGTTTCCAACACTGGGATAATGTGGAGTCTTGCCTCTACCACTATTGTGCAACTCCTTGCAGGCACTTCAACATCCATTTGAAGTTACGTAGCTCCACTCGGAGCTAATCATGGCTGTGAAGGTAGGTGTGTGCTCCAGCGTCTGAAGGACTGGGTCAAAGGCCCCAATTCAGGAAAACACAGAGGACAGGGTTAAACCCACAACTAAGTACATGCCTAATTGCTGTCTTGCATCTGGATGCTTTCCTTCTGCGGCACAAATGAGCTAATGCTGGGGAAGTTACCTTTAATTTGAAAGTTTGCTGTTACACTGGCAAGTAGATGTTACATGTGGGTGTGTAAATACATTTATGCTCTAAAGTGGTAGTTCTCTCATTTTTGAGGCCACTAATTACAGGAAATAAAGCCAGAGAAATTCCCTGATACATTTTTCCCCGGAGGCCCATCCTGCTCTGGTGCTTAAAGAGGAACTAAGGTGCTGAACTCTAAGGCTGTGATCCCCAAACCCTTGAGGCACTTAAAGCAGCTGCCTATATTTTAAGTTGGCAAGACTGGAAGGTCTCTGTAGGTGTGTGTCCCAGGTGGCCTCCTGTGCTGGGCAGCCAGCCAAGGTACAACTCTTCCAAAGCCTCCCACGGGCACCAGTGTGCACTGCACACCCAAGGCGCAGTGAAGGGAGAGATCTGGGTGCAACACACCATGGCCACTGGCTGCCTCCCGCCCACACCAGCGTGTATCCCATGGGAGGAGGCCCTGACTTCAGCTTGCCTCTTGGGACCCCGACCCCAACTTTCTCTCCCTCCTCCTCAGCGGGTGCCAAAACCAGCAGCCACAGGCTGGGAGAGGTGGTGATTCACCCCTGCTCTTCTGAGGGAAGCCATACCACTTTAAACACCAAATTATTAGCAATCCATTTGGCTGGAGAGGGCTTTCCTGACTTCCTAGCAGATTGGGGGTGGGGGGCTGGGGGAGGGGGTCCCCTCAAGCAAGGCTGTGCTCAGATGTCCTGCTAGGCCAAAGATCTAGCACCCTGTATCTGCAGCAGATACAGGGTGCCAGAGAACTGGGGACAAACTCCTGCACTTTACTCATGGATGAATGCAGTGCCAGGGTACCTCGGACAGCCTTTGTGACAGAGAGAGGCTGGAGAGGCAGCACGATGCTCTCTAATTTTAGATTTAACTAGTGGCCTGGGAGAAAGGAGCAGAAGAAAGCTAAACAGTGCTGGTATTCACAGCAAACTTGTCCGGTTCCAGTACTAATGCTGGAAAAACCACCCCTGTTTGCACCATTGCTACAGGGACTTGGGCAAATAAAGACCTTTGGGAGACTTTTGGATTTTTCTTCCACACATTTTAAAAGGCTAACTTTAGAAAACCTCAATCCTTATGGTACCTGTAGGGTTTTTGGCCCATCTGCAGGCTTCAGGCCTGAATGTGTTGCTTACAAGAATGAGGGGAGAAGAAAAAAAAAAAAAAAGTGAGAAGTTTCTCTCATTTTCTGAACTGCTACTTTCTTTAAGTGGAAGGAGCTAACATAAAATTTCTAAATTGTTTAAACGTAATTATCTTAAAAACTAGAAGAATGTCTATTTCAAACTCAGCAGCTGGAAATACTGCAAATATTAAGGCTGAACTACAAAATTGTGGCTCAGGTTCCCATTTCTTTAGATCCTTATACTGAGCCTACTACTTTTACTAAAATTAGTATTCTGCCATTTACTAAAATCAGTTATTCTGCCATGTCCAGACATCCCTAGTTTTGACCTGATTAAGAGTAACTGGACACAGTAGGAAACACTTTACAAATACATTAATTGCTACTTCTGCAAGGAAGCCTAAGCTGCCAGCAGATGCAGGAAACTGAACCTGTGTTTGTGCATCCTCCTAGCTAGTGACCAAATGTGCCTGACTAGATTTTAGCAAACTCCTCATCCACCAGAGCACTGCATGCTGTTGTCTCATCTCACCTGAAGTTCCCACTGAAAAGCCAACAGCTCATTATATCAGGAAATAAAACTGCACAGGGAGTGGTGAAATGACATATGTGCAAAGATGACAGAATCAGTGAGATAGTTTCTGAACAGAGAATATAGCTGCATAAGACATTCCCTCCCTCTCTTCCCTCTGTCATTAGGAGACAACAAGTTTTCTTCTATTAATTTGTAGGGAAAGACAAAAAGCTAAGACAAAGGTGACACTTACGGAGTATAGAAGTACTTTGATTAATCTGAATGTGTGATGTAAGTTTTCTAATATGGGATGACAATTCTAATGATCCCCAAGTAACACTGATATTTTATAACCCATTCCTTGTTGCCAAAGAACCGTAAATAGTTCTTCTTATTAAAAAAAACAAAAAAACAAAAAAACAAAAAAACAAAAACAAAACAACAAAAAACCCCAAAAAACTGCTTGCAGTTTTTCCTTCAAGTTTCAGTGTAGTCACTGGCAGAAGGACAAAAGAATACTCTGCTTTAAGAGCAGCAGCAGGGGAAGTAGCCTAAGAGTCCACTGAGAAGTCAGCAAGAATCTTTTCTTCTCTAGAAGGGGCTCTGGGTGAGGTGTCAGGCAGTGATTAAGCGAGAAGTAAAGCACCAAGGCTGGAAATAATCAGAAACCACAGAGGAACACAAACTCCTGGAAACACCTCTTCCCTCTGCTACCAGTGCTATTATTTTTGAACAGAAAATGAAAGCTGCAATAAAAAGTCAAGAAATGGGGACAAAGTACACTGAGCTTAAAACACAAGTAACCAGATGAGAAGACCACAGGAGGTTTGCTCACATCAGATAAGTAAGGGAAGATGCAAGGCTCAAAGTGCATTATGCAGTAAACACATATTTTGTCAGACACCTAGACAGAGCCATGGCACGTTGCCACTTCCTGCTACAGTGAGGGCAGCCCTTTGGGAGCATGAGTGGACAGCCTTCAGTACATGCTACCAAAGCGGACTTTTGCTCAACACACTGTGAGATCTGAAATTGCAAAGTTTGAGAGTGAACCAACAGCTATGGTTAGGAAGACAGAGGTCAGGTTGTCTGTCCAGAATTTCACCAGATAAGACTCAGATTGTAAACAAACAACTACTCAGATTTTATAATTTCTTTCCCTTTGAACAGGCACAGGAAACTCATTCTCTTGTGTTGGATTTTTTAATTCCCCTTTTCCACTCCAAGCTACCTCCTGTGACACAACAGATGATGCAGCTGTGTAATTATACAACTTATTATTAGATCGTATAGGCAGAAGAGACATTACTAGCATTCCTTGTTTATACTGTAATCCACTTACTGAGGTTCATCATTGTCAGCTCTCTGGAGGGGGGATAGTGCAGCCTCTCTGCAAAGTCTCGGCAATACCACACAAGCAGCTCTTGGTTGGCAGGGATGGGCTTGATGGTATAGAAGTAGATGTTCATTCCATTCTGACAAGCAGCCAAGTTCTGCTCCTGAACAGAGTAGCCAGGGTTTACATAACGCATCCAGTTGCTCTTGTCCTCGTTAAATCCATCAATGAAGTGGTGAAGTTCACCGCTTGAATAGATCTGGAATAGAGAGGAAGTGCTTATGAATATATATACATATATATATAAGCACAATATGCAACATGTAGGCACAGAGTCCAGAGGGGAAAAGTGATAAGCTCCTTTTTTTTTTTTTTTTCTTAAGATGAGCATATATTATTGAAGTAAGAGTTCAAGCTGTGTTCCTGCCTTTCCAACAATGACATCCTCTGAGTTAAGAAGCTTTTTAAAGGCAAGTCCACAGTCACCTTTTCCATTTAATCTTAGCCTGTGTCTCTGCTAGCTTCGGAAAGCAAGACCCAAAATCTGAAATGCAGAGTACTCTCTCTGTGTGAACAGTCTACCTTAGAGTCCTTTTCCTGGTGCTCTGATCAACAAGTGGGTGATGCTGATGACGGCAGGTCTGAGTGCATGCTTGCATTAATGCTTTGAGTCACCTGTGTATAAGACTGGCTGTGCTATGTCAGAGTTCTTCTCGCCTCTTTCTATGGCCTCTGTACTTGCAGTTTCCTACCACCTCCACCCAAAGGTTTAAACTATGCAAGCATTCTCCACCCCCCAGAGTCCTAAAGCAACACTTGCTCATAGTTGAACTGTAACCCTTTTGTAGGAAGGCTGGGCGAGGCAAAGATGAAATTCACCTGCCATAACTGAAGGAAGACCTGACAAGGGGCTAGCCCATGAGATGTCACTTTTCCTACCAAGGGACATGTTCTGACTTGTCCACAGAGGGGCAAGAAAGCATGAGTTTGAAAACTGCTCAGCAGTTTCAGGGGAAAGAAGTTCCCATCACTGACAGAAGATACTGTTTCTTGAAATATAAGAGAATTATTTAAAAAAAGCAAAAAATTCAAGAGAAATCCAGGAAACACGCCTGTAAAAACACACTGCTTACTGTCAAGGGGAACTAGCTCCATGCTGGATGAAATGGGGTTCCTGGTTTTCTGAAAACAGATGACCAGGCAAAAGCCAGACCTTGAAGTGGGAGCAGCTTGCACCAGCAACGCACCTCGCTGAGCAGGAAATGCTTTTCCAAAGGGGAGACAGCTTATCTCGGGGAGAAAACACCGCACGGGGTGTTCCTGCCCGTGTGCCCTCAGCACTGTCTCTCGCAGCTCCCCGGCCGGGCAGCGCCCTCCGGCCGGCCGGGACCCTGCTGCGCTCCCCGGAGCCCGGCGGGCAGAGAGGGCAGGCGGCCTGGCCCTTTAACTCGGGCCGTAAACACCAGAATCACTTTCTTTAAGAGTAACTTCCTGTAAACTGAGAAGGGGGAAATACATGTGGCCTCATCAAAGCAGCTTGCGAGAGATTTTGCGGTGTGTTTGTTATGAGAAAATGGAAGGGAGCCGGGCGAGTTGTTGCTGCATCAAGAGGAGCCTTCGGGTTCCTCTGCTCACCCCGGCTCGCAAACTTCCAGGAACGCGGGGCTCTGGCGCTTGGCGCCTGCCACCACCACTGCCCAAACCAGCCCTCCACCGCTCCCACGTCAGGGCCACGGCTCCGCGTCCCCGGCAGAGGCAGCCCCCAGCTCCCACCTATTCTGGGGAAGGCGCGCCCAGATGTGCTGAGTCACGGCGCGGTTCCCAGAAATGACGCGGGCCCGGGCGGCCGCGCTCCCCTGGCGCGGGCAGCGTCCCCGGGCGCCCCGCAGATGTTCCCGCTCCTGCCAGCGAGCCCAGGATGCCTTTAGTAACATGTGGGAAGTTATCTCCCACAATTTCCTTTGCATATGCAAGCCTGTGTCAGACCCCTAGGAAGGAATTAATTTTCAGTGCAGCAGTCTGCCTTGAACGAATCAAGATATTATAACACGGAATTTAATGATGCTTAGATGGCTCCTAGAATATTATTTCTGAGGATCCCTCCACATTAAGGCTTAAAATCACATCATAGGAATGATGTCATCTTTCTCACTGCAATGTAGGAATGAAGCCCTGCAAGATGGCTATCAGCCCTTTTTCCCTGTGTCAGCCTCCCAGTCTCTTCCTAGACTGGACACAAGCTCCCAAAAAGTTCAGGAAAAAGAAACATTTTGTGGCCTTCTTAATGTGAAAATAGTTGTCTGCTCTGTAAAAACACTCATGCAAATAACTGCCTTGCAATGCTGTATTATATTGTAAAAAGAAGATCTGAGAAAACCAAAATGATTCAATTAGGTAGGAAGAAAGGGGTGTGGGGAATGCTGGTGCATGCCCTGGGTTTCACCTGGATATGAGGTTGGGATATTACTAAGGCAGGCAGGCACCTGAGCGCAGAGGCTTGGACACAGTCCCAAATCCACGGATTTAGACACAACCTACATGGCTAGAAGGCAGCAAAACAAATCCATGGAGTGAGATGGGGCTGAAGGAATGTTCTCTAACAATTAATAATGTGTCTGTAAGGAAAATGAGGATTATGTCAACTGATAAACTGGAAGCATATTCCACAGCACAGACTGCCCACGCCAAAACATATTGGCTGCTGCTTTCTTCCAGCTTATACTATGGAGTACAAATTAGGCACCACCTCTGGTGTTTGTCTGTTTTCCCCTTTGCTAAGATCCATGATCTGCTCTTTTAACAATTCTGAGGAGAAACATTTATTAATTGAATGATACATGCTGAAGACTACCACCACTGTTTTATAGCAGCTCTATACAAGAAGCAGGAAAAAATGTCAGAAAATGTATCATAATTCCAGAGTGAAAGTTTATGCAGTACTTTAACAGCATCTTCATGGTGGGAAGAATCAAGGACGTGATACTTGCATAAATCAGAATGACTTTCTGTTGTGAAGAAATGCAAAATAACCTGCCCTTACAGCAAGCAGCAGAACTATTTCTTTACAGAATCAGCACCGATACATTTTGGAAGAACGAGCCGGGAAGGGCTGTGCTCTCTCCACCCACAGAGTCCCTACATCCAAGACAGCCAGGCTTTTACTCGGCTTTATTCACCCACTGGCCCTGTTTGTGCCGGGCCACATAGAGAAGCTGTCCCCTGCATCACACAGCAGGAAGTGACCCAGCTTCTCAGCCATACTCATTTAGTGATCTGCTCACTGCAACAACGTGGGGCTGTTTTTTTCCTACTTACCCGCCAAAAGTATTTTCTGTTTGCATTCTTGGGAACTGTATCACTGGTATAGATCTCTCCTACCAGGGGTCCAAAGCGTGTTCCTTTTGGGATGTACTCTTTGCTTATCACTCCAGTGACCTACAAGAAGAGCAGCACAGGATCAGTCCGTTGCCAATAGAAAATGAAAAGCATCCCTCTTTTCCCCTGTTCCCCAAATGTAACAAGGTAAAGCAAACAATGCAAGAAATTTTTTGTGACAGGTCAGCAAAACAGAAATTAATAAATGGACATCATGTTGGTTACAATATGAACAGTTTTGTTAGGTCCTGGCATTTTCCTAAGACATATGGAAGCTAATGATGAATACCACCTTAAAAATGTGCTTTTTGGAAATACATTTACAAGAAGAAATAGTAAGAAAAATGTACACAGACTCAAATATCTTCAGAAGTTATTTTTCCTATCAAAGGCAACCCCTAGAAGTCTAGTTCCAGCAAACAAAAATATGCAATATCTATCAATCACTTCACTGCTAGAGAGCTTGCTTTTCTAATAAGTTAGGAACTGGAATGACTGCTCTTCCAGATCAAAATGAAACCACCCTCCACCCCCCTCCATTCTTTGGTCTATACCCGCCCTGATAGCTAAAAGGAGAACACAAAAAAAAAAAAAAAAAAGACAACCTTCAGTTCTCTTACCAGCATACAGTGGCATACAAAACAGAACATAAAATGGCTCTGGGACATATACTCACAGGTCACTTTCTTGTACAAAAAGGAATCATCAGTTCCGGTAATATAAATTAAGTGGGTTTGGTCAAAAAAGGTGTAAGGATTTTGAAGAAAATGCTCCACTGTGCTAGGTCTAAGAAATGTATTCTGGTTGTTCAGCTTCCTTCTTGACAGTAATTATACCAAAAAAAGTCACTGACCACAAATCAGGAAGCAATTCATCATTATTCAGAAGAACGTGCCTTGGAGTAACCCTTTGCAAAACACTGCTGAGTTATTGGTTTTGTCTCTCTGTTTCTCACCAATCTTCTTAAATTTAATGTATCTAAACAATGTTAGAAAACTAACAATTTTGTAAACCAAAAACCCCAAGCCTTTGCAAGACTGATTTTGCTGCTCAGCCAGCAGAAAAAAAAAAGAAGGTAAAAAGCCTATTAATTTGGTATTAAAACCAAATATATTATAAACTCTGATAGCAAAATGTATTGGACATCTTTCCACTTGTCTTGCCACACATGTTGCCACTTGTCTTTTTGCTCACCAGGATTTCAGAAGAAGGCAGGAACACAAGAAGTAGTTGAGGAAGACTGAGAGCTGGGATTACTGCTGTCTGTACCCCACAAGGAATCAATGTCCTTACAAAAGCAGATTAGCACGCATCAGACCCTACAGACAGCTCACTTCAGTGAGTTTTTCTATTTCTTTTAACAGTCCTTCTCAGCTAAGCCTTCTGATTTACTCATGCTACATTTTCTTACATTGTTTGATCCTTAATGTGTAAGTGAGAGGCTGACAGAAAAATCCTTGCTTGTGTACTGGTCAAGATTAAAAATCCCAGTAAAAAATGAACACCTAGCATAATTTCCTGTTAAATGTCAAAATATAGGGGCCAAATAACAGCCATGGATTCAAGGAATCACCTGGAATCAGATTGCTGGGTGTTCGTGGTGGCTGTTTGTACTCGTTTGCATTTTAACATGTGTTTTCAGCACACTACAAAGAGAAAAAATTAAAACATCAACAGCAGAGGTAGTTAAATGCTCCATTGATCTGTGCATCTGGACTGAAGAGAGAGAAGAGGGACTTCCAGAAATTTTCTTACACCTACCATATGCTGAAACAAGCTCAGTGGCTCAGTTTTATTTTTGTCTTGCTTGTACATGTCTCATACAGAGCTGAAAAAGGCAGATGTTCTTCTCATTTTCCCTATATATCTTAATTTACATTCATCTGCCCTCTCAAGAAAAGTTCACAACCAAGCTACAAGCACACCCTAATAGTTTTACTGCATGATAACTTGAGATTTTTCATGGTTTTAAAAATATCTTGGCCTTAATTAAAACGACTTTAATGAAATTCTCAGAATCTCTAGAAATCACTCCTTGAACTAGTCAACTTGAAACACTCTCTGACACAGCAGATACTTTTTGATATCCACCTTATAGACAGCGTTTGTGTTCAGCTGTGCCAGGAGAGAAGCAAAGATGATTTCTCAGCCTGTACCCATCAGAATTCGGCAGAAGAGGTTCTGCACATCTGCGTGCGCCAATGCTGAAGTTTTGCTAAACCAGGCTATAAAGCCATCCGGATGACTTTTAGCTGACGGTGCCTCTCAGGTCAGCAATTCTCGGCCTCCACTGTTCCCGCAGAAGCTCAGCTGCTGGGATCATGAGGGGCACCCTCCAGGAGAAGGCCGCCGGCAGTGCCAGGACAGCCTGGCTCCAGGCAGCCGGCCGCCCCCCTGCCGCAGCCAGAAGGGGCTCCTGCCCCGCCGCAGCTCGGCGGGTGCGCCTTAAGAAGAGGCCAGGAAGCAGGGAGTTGCCGAGGGCTGGCAGGCAGGACAGCGGCGCAGCGCCGGGTCCGGAGCCGGGGCTGAGCCTGCCCCGGGCTGCCGGAGGGCCGTGCCGGAGCGGCACTTCGGAGCTGCGTCCGCCAGGTGTCCTCCAGCGCTCCGCTCCGCTCAGCGGCGGGGAGCCCTTCCCGGGAGCCGCGGGGAGCCGGGCGCGGGCGCTCCCCAGAAGCGGAGCCCTTCTGCCGCCGCCGCCCGGGCGCTGCCTGCGGGGCCCGCACCGCTCCGCACGGCAGCCACGGGCTGCTTCCCCACTAGCTCCTCTCCACAAGCGCTTATCCCTTCTCCCTTCAAAGCTCCCAGCACTCGGCCGCGTCCCTGCTCTCAGTTGAGCAGCACTTCCAGCAGGAAGGTGCAGCCCGGCGTCAGCCGGAGCCCGCTGCCCGAGCGGGCCGGCTGCGAGCGGCGCCCGGGCGCGCCGGCGGGGACAGCGCGGCCGC